>NC_056732.1:1241023071-1241140571 GCF_019279795.1 Protopterus annectens | reverse complement strand
CTTACTATCTTGCAGCAGAAACTGAAAACGTGCAGTCTATTGCCAGGTTCGAGGTGATGTTAGAGTGAATGGACAGAGGAGTATTTAATGGCAGTATAACTATTTTGGGGTGCACAGATAATTTTTTTATTAAGGATAGACCAACTTTTTGAGGAACTGATACTCTGGTCCAGAGGAAGAAAACCTTGACTGCAACCCAGATGGCCTGGGATTGACTAGTGTCATGAGCACTGAAAGAACTAGCTAGGAGGTACAATAATGAGTGGCCAAAGCAGGGTCTCTCAATGTGAATGGAAGAAGGAAGCCTTGTCTGTTCTAGTTCTAGCATCCAGCACATGATTGGTGTTTCCCATACATAGCAAAAGGATCAGGATATGTACACTCACCGAGTGCATGCTCTGTAGTTAGGGCTAAGCATGTGCATATCTGCACATGCATGGGGCCTGTCACTCTGAGCAGTCTATTCACAGCAGCTGCTGTGGTGGAGAGGGAATGGGACATACACAACCTTGATGGTCACTTGGGTGGCAGCTTACTTTGATCTGTTGTCACCCTTTATAAAAAAAAATAGCTGATCACTCAGCATGAGAGCTGCCTGGCAGATACAGGAAGAAAAAAAAACAAACGTACAGAAGAAAATCCTTGAGAAACTGATTCAGTTGGTGTTTCCTCACATTAAATATTAATAAATACACAGATATTGATGTTGCTGTTCACTATGTCTTTAGTCACAATTTTCTGTTTCATTAATGCTGCATCCATCCAGCATGCTTGCATGTATTCCCTTTTACATTTATATCTAAATAAAAGTCTGTATGTGTAGGACAGAGTCTGCATTCAGGAAGTTGTGTACAGCTTCAAACATCCTGTGTGGGGAAGCAAAGCTATGAGTGATAAAAGTACAGTGGGGGCCTGAAAGGTTGAAGCCATAATAGATATTAAGGAATGAGCAGTGCCATTAAAGACTTCATCTAGGGGTATATTTCACCAGTGGCCAAGCTCTGCTTAGTAGGGTTGCATTAGAGGAATGTTGAAATGTGCATCAGTATAACTTTGCTAAAAAGAAGGATAAGGATAATGCATCGGAGCTTAGAAACAACAGCAAGGAACTATGGGACATTCAGCAAAGTAAAATGGGAAACGTCATAAGCACAGTTATGTCAGATTATCTAACAGAAAGAAATCAATGGGAATCAATGTGAAAAGGCAATGTTTATGTATGTGTGCATGTCATGTATGCACATTTTTAGATTTATTTTTTTAAATACCTTTATTGAATTATCACCTGTGACACAGGCAAATTTACATTTCTACAAAAGTAATCAAACTGTATTAACAAATTAACATTAATAAACATTATTCTTCATATATACTGCTATATATCATATAATCTAAGCAACATTACACAAATTACTCAGTTTCTGCCCCTTTTTTAAACAAGAAATATATTTTTAAATTTCTTAACTAAAGTGCAGTACTGATCCAAAAGTCCAATTTCAGACACACCCCATGGAAAGGAAAAATAGACATAATGAAATATTAAGAAATGCGCAATAGCAATAAACAAAAAGCCATGCTTAAACCATAAAGACAAGGAAATTATTGAATAAAAAAATGAATGATCAAACGTGATAATAGCAGTGCACTAATATGAGAAAAAGTATGAGGTGCAAGAAGGAAAGCAGGAGGAAAGGATGGATATTGAAAACAATTAAGTAAGAAATAAAAGAGGGACGTACAGATGAGAAAAAAGGAAACAGAGAAAGTTGGGGGAAAAAGGATATAAAAACGAGAGACAGAGACAGAGAGATAGTAAGACATAGATGAAGAGTGAAAGAAGTTGAAGGAGTAATAGATGAATGGTGTGAAGGTAATAAAGATGGAATGATGGGAATAAGGCAGAAGAAAGATTCAATATGAACATATTGTACTATATAAATATCTGTTTAATAAGAAATTGCCATAACATGATTTTGGTATGATAAATGTTAAAGGGAAGATGGATTCAATGGATAAAAGTTAAGCAATATCTAAGAAGCAAGATTTTTTGTAGTTTTTCCTAAATGCAAAATGAGTAAATTTTAAGGCCTAGAATGGGGAAGCTAATCATTGCACTTTTTCAAGGATAGGGTAGTATGAAGTGAAGGTGCTTGATTTTACTATGAGCTAGGATCATATATTACTTCTTTAATTGTTACATAACCTGCAAAATAAATAAAGGAGTTTAGATTTAAAAGTTTAGACAGGGGAACCAGAAGGAGCTGTCCCTGTTGTTGGTCAGCTTGCCAGTTAGTTATGTTTTGAAGACAGTGTTACAATGCTCTCCCCTAGGAGTGAGGGAGAATTTGAAATTAATTATATATATTTTTTTCTTTGAGGCAAGTTGCTTTCATCTCCAGTGGACAACCTTGAGACTGCATAATCAAGTTGTCAGCCTATTTGAATAAACACACTGTGTTGCTGCACTTAGTGTTTAGAATTGCTGCCACAAAGGTCTCTGATAGACTGCCATGGGATTATTTGATAGCTGTCCTCTGAAAAATGTGATATCCAGATTTATTAATTATTAGTTGCTTTAAGTGTACTTATCAAGGGGGAGTATATCATGGCTTATTTGTTTCTATAGATCTCAGAACGACACTTTGTACAGTATAGTACACAGCAAAGCTGTAATCTCCCTTCAGTTTTGGCTGCCAGTGAAACCATTTATTTTTGAAAAGACATTTTTTCAGTGTGAGATAATAAAAAGAATACTAACTCATTATCATCTACAAGATTGTTTGACAATCGTGTGTATTCTTTATTTACAGAAGTCCTCATATGACATAGTATAGGACTGTGTGACCAGATGTGCACTCTCCAACTTTAGGTTTAATGTGACAAAATCACAGGTGTAGTGTGTGGGATGCAGCCCACTTCCTAACTGGATGGATCATGTTGTTCTCAGTGCAATGGTCAGTTATAAAGATTATTTATTTATTTGAGGGAGAATGTGCCTTGTTCACTTAATCTGGTTAGTGGTCAGTTATAGATTAAAATTAATAGTATAACAGTATCATAGATAATCATAGATATCTTGGAGCAATAATTTCTGTCATATGGATTGTGAAGATTAGGTGAAGATAGATGAAGGCTGTCAGCCTAGCCAGATAGAATTTTATAAATAATGCTGTCATTTTAAAATATTAATATAAGCCATAGGCTTGTTGTCTTAAATGGTAAAAACAGAGTTACATGTGGAACTGAAAAAAATGTAGCAACAGTGCACTCTACTGTAAGGAAGCTAAGTCAAGCATTTTATGACTGTGTTTGATCTTTAAAGTTGGCTCCAGCCTGTCTAGGTGAAGGAATTCTTGCTATTGTTTTAAGGCCAGAGTAATGGGCAGAATTTGCATGCATAAATGTCCTTAATGGCTTTGCTTCCTGACCAGGTGTGAGCTTACTAAAGAATGTAGCATGTTAGCCTGGGAACCACAGGAAAATGTGAAGAATGATGTAATGTGAACCAGGAATGTAATTTTAAAAACAGAGAGAATCAGAGAGCATTAAACATTTTTGTCTTGACGATCCAACTCATCAGCACTCTGCCTGTGTTCTATATGTAAGTTTATCTTAGACTTGTGTTTTCTCTTAAAAATAGCTAGAAACTAGAAAGATTAGACTGTGTTCTTCTCTGATGTCAGAACTGTACTACTGAATTATTTTAAGTATTTCTCTGTGATCTCTGAACTCTTGACTAGCACTGTGCAGTAAAAAGTATTGTCTTGTGTTTTATTATTATTTATTAAATATTTTAAACACTTTTAACTGTGGCTGTTTTGTGTAGAGATAATTTAAGTTCTAGAGTACATTGCATGTATATAGTGATCCTGTACCAAGCCACTCTAATAAGCCTTGACTGTTTAGTTATACTACCAACTGGATAATAATATTGCACAGTAATAATTGGACACCCCTTTTAAGAGCCCGTTAGCAGCTAATAAATATTAGCTGGGTGGTGGCAGTGATTTCTACTGTATAGTCTGGGAAAAAAGGGCACAGCTGGAGAGCCTGTGCCAGCCTTCCCCAGGAGTGTCTGTGCGGTTATATAAACTCTTCTCAAAGTGTGTGTGTCAGCTACTTGGGCAGGGACATGAAGCACTGGTTGGACAGAGAGGGTGCTGGAGGTTTTAGCTTGCCCACTAGGCTGAGATCTGGACCCTATAGCTGTGCCAATGGGGAGTCTTATTGGAGACCTGGAGAGCAAGGGAGCGACCAGCCCCAGACTGACTGTGATCTCTGTGTGCTCTTAAGGGAAATTGCACTTTACTGTGTGTATTTGTTAGCCTTTCCTCCTATATGAGATGCCCCTCACTGGTATTAGTGGTAAGGATTGAGGCTAATTGATTGCTGGGCCAGGACATGGGCATCACATGGATCATAACCTTTTGTGGTTAAAAGGATTTTAAAGTCTGAGTTGATATAGCATTTGATAAGGTCAATGGCACACACATCCAACAGTGTCACTTGTATGTGGGACCAAATCATATCAGGATATTGTTAGACCATGGTCCCACTTTAAGATGAAAGTACAGGTCATAACAAGGCATAGTATAGAGTTTCTGACTTAATGTTACACAGCTGTAGGCATCTTAAGTTACATACATTTGCCCTATGGCTATCACCGGGCATTGATGTCCCTTGGAAGACCAGTGAAATTATATTATTAATTGCTTATTTGGTAGGCAAGGGGATACAGAGGTTTCTCAGGTGACAGCTTCATTACTAGGGCTTAACGTACTTAAAAATAAAAGCTGTAAATCAAAGTACTTAGATACATGGAGAGGATCATAATGGAACTCATAAATAAAGACATAGGGATCTTGCAGACTTTGGATCCAACCCAGTTTGGCTTTGTCAAAGGCAGATCATGCCTTTTAAACTTGGTTGACTTTTTCGAGACAGTCACCAAGGCCATTGATGAGGGAAAGGCAGTCCATACAGCCTACCTCGACCTGGCAAAGGCCTTCGACACAATACCCCACTCAGGTATCATCGAAAAACTCATCAGCTTGAATGTAAACCCATACATCACAAGATGGGTTGCAAACTGGCTAAGTGACAGAACCCACAGGGTCAGAGTTGCTGGAGCCATGTCAGACTCAAAGCCTGTCACAAGTGGTGTCCCACAGGGCTCAGTCCTGGGTCCACTCTTGTTCGGCATCTACTTTTCTGAAGTACAAGCAAACACAGGAGGGTTATGGCTGACAAAGTTTGCAGATGACTGCAAACTGGGCGCCATAGTCGAAAACACATCTGACACAGATATCCTTCAGAAGGGCCTCACAGAAACGGATAACTGGTGCCAGAGCCATGGCCTAAAGTTAAACGCCAAGAAATGCATAGTCATACCCTTCGGGAAAAACAAGGTTACCCCTAGCTACCATATAGGTGGCAATCCACTGAGCACAGAAGAAGTCATCAGGGATCTGGGGACCCAGGTTGACAGTAGCCTTTCCTTTGACCCTCATGTTGCTAAAGTAGTTAGGAAAAACTTCTACATTGCCCACCTGATCATGAAGGGATTCACATCTAGATCAAGGGAGGTCATCGTCCCCCTGTACTCATCACTCATTAGACCTATGATTGAGTACAATGCCCCATTCAGAATGTATCTGACCCGACACCTGCAGCAGCTGGAAAGGCCCCAAAAGTTCCTCACCAAAAGGATAAAGGGTCTCAAAAATATGTCTTATGCTGCCCGACTGAAAGAACTCCAGCTCTATTCAGTCTCATACCGCTTGCTCAGAGGTGACCTGTGCCTGACATATAAGGCCATGTCAAACCCAGATTTGATGAATATGCTTCACCTCAAAAAATCTAGATCCCTCAGAACCACAAGGGCGGGAGACTTAAACCTTGACACGATTATTAATAGAACGTGCTGGAGGGACAAATTCATCACCCAGAGACTCCCTATGCTGTGGAACAAAATCCCGGTACATGTGAGGCAGAGCACCTTGCTGGCCTTGTTCAAGAGGAATCTTGACCAATGGATGGGAGATCGCAGATATACCCCAGGGATTACTTCAGTGTCACTGCTTGACAGAGGCACAGCAAAATAATAGGCATAGTTTTATTCAAACTAAAGGGGTGGCGAAAGCCACATAACTATGGGCTAGGCTTATAAATGCCCTTGGGCAGATAGCCTAGTATGAACCTATGAACCTATGAACCTATGAACATATATAGGTTTACTCTTGAGGCATGTGTACTAGACTATGGAAACCCTTTGCATTGTGATAAACATGTTTTGTGGTAGGATAATGTAACAGAAGCTAGGTGTCAGAGCTTCATTAGGGTTGAAGTATAAAGTGTGATTAATCAATGAAAAGAAAGTTGGTACCTTTCAGGAAGCAATGTTGGAGTATGGTTTGAGCTAAACTAATTGACATATATCCTAGTGACTATAGTTAAGAGTATCTGGGATACATACTAGCTCCACTGAAGACTCATTTGGTAATAAGTCTAACATGGTGGCTGTCAAGTATTAAACACAGAAGTAATAAAGGGAGCTTCAACATTAGCTTTGTATAAGAGACTAGTTAGTGATTTGTCTGTGTTCCGGATGCGGTCGGTCTTCTAGGATATCAGGATTTTTATCTCGGCCTTTTGGGTTTTGGGTAAGTGGGATTTTGGGTTTTTGAAGGGGACTTATATACATATATATATATATATATATATATATATATATATATATATATATATATAATACTTAAAGTTGTTTACTAAATCAATAATTTTATTAGCTCATTATGTGTGAAAATTAAATAGAAGTTTGATAATATTCACCTTTAGATTTATGATACTGAAGTTCGTTATCCTGGATCATGGTAGTACTGCAGTTTATAGATAAGATATTTTGCAATTGTTTTTTTTTTTTTTTTTTGTCACTGAACTTGCTGTTCCACTGTCAGACCCTGCTGCTCTAACATAAGTCAGTCTGTGTTTGTGAATGCTTAAAGTAAGCTAGTCAATGACTCGGCATGGGATCAAAGAATAATGGTACCTAATTAATAAGTTTTATATACCTCACCTTTGTCTCTAAAAAAGGGTCATTTTCTAAAACAGCTGCTGCATGGTCCAAGATGTGGAATATACAGAGACATATTCTTGGGTTCACATCAAATATTGTTTATCTTGGTGAATTGTGTTAAATTTAGTTATTTCAGACAACAGTATGTTTCTGTTTCTATCACTGTACTGTTAGCTTTTTTTAACTACTTGAAGAATTATACCTTCCTGGGCCTACATTTCCTTCCAGTGTGGAAAACCTTTTGTGTTTGTGTCAAATAAAAGGAAGAAAAATGTTCCCTTTGTTTTCATGAACACATATCAGTGCAGCTGCCATTGTGAATGATTAGGGTAGGGGTGAAACTTATAGATGAAAGGAAGAACACAAGATTCATTAACATATAAGCTGTGGTTCTGGCTGCAAGTGGCCTTGGAATGGTGTCCATCATGAAGACAAATAAAAGTAACATTTTTAATAGAAACAACAATTTCAAAACCAACTGTAACAGCTACTTTCCCAAAATGTATCCTGACAGAGCTATTATGCCCTACTGCTTTTGTAAAGTATGACCCTTTTTGTAATATAGCAATCATACTAGTAATTAGATTTAGTCTAGCTGCAGCTGGCCCCATGGGAAGTGATGAAACACAACTTTTAAAGAATTAACTAGCTTAGTGTTTATTGTTATTTTGAAATATTGCTTCTCTGCACTGTGACTCATCCTTTACATGTATATGTATATCTCTGAATTCTGAAAAAGTACAAGGGACTAATCAAAGTACTTGCATGTTATAGTGTTTTGATTCTTCTTAGACTGGACTGTCTACCTGAATGTAGAGCAAAACTGTTCGACAAAATAAAAGTGAGTACCCATCTGTAATAAAATTCATTATCACGTGACACATCTAATGAGATACAGCAAACTGCTGGCTATACTCATGTCAGAAGTTGTAATAGCATATAGTTAAGCTAACTAGTTTTATTTTAAACATTTGTTAAATGGGTAAACTCACAGGACACGTTCCTTTACAGGGGTGACCCAGAATCACTGTCTGACTAATTGACTTGCTCAGTGTCACACAATAGGCAAATGGAGGTAGAAAGAATCAAACTCTGCATCATTTGGTAACAGGAAGGAGCTCATTAGCAGTCTAGAGGTTTAATCCTATGTGCTAACTGTCAGACTTCAGAGTATATAACTCATTAAAGTTATATGATGGCACACCCATTTCATAGCACACTATAACACATTCAGTTATTCTGTGATACCATGTTACTTAACTCATGGTAAATCAAGGCCTGTTATGAGTATGCAGTGGATGTAAGGCAGACAAATTATTCTAGATGGGGTACCAGTCCATCAAAGGACAAATGCGTGCACTCATTCTCACATCATCCATGCATATAGCATTAGCAGGTCACCTAAGTACTTATATTTGTGTGTAGAAGAAATAGAGCACCTGGCAAAACCCCACACAGGCAGAGGGAAGACTTAGAGACTCAGGACCAAGGTCACTTCAGCTGAGAACTGAAGTGTAGAACTGGAAGCTGTGAGACAGCAAAATGAACTGCTGTAGTACTGTGCCAGCCAAGCACCGCAGTGTGAAGAGAAACTATTACCACTTCATGACCTGTTGAGCAACCTTTTCTACTGAGACACCTCTGATAATTTCTAATCCAGTGCTTTTTTGGCCTTAGAGTAGGTAGCTCAAGCTAATTTCCTGCATGCTCTGTTCCACTTCGCGTCCAAGTGTGTTGTAAAGTATGAGATAACTTCTATACCTAGAAATGTGTGGCAGACCAGGGACTAATGGTGCATTTAATGTCTCTTCTTCAGAAACCTGTATCTTTAGTGTTGTAATGCAGGATTCCATATAGTGTATATAAACACACTGATGGGTTCTTCCCACTAGTGTAACTTCTCTTGCACTACCACATACTACACTTATGGTAATGCTCTTCTAACTGACTGCAGCTTACTGTCAGCTGACTTTTTATTACCTTCAGTCTTGAATGCACATAGCTAGTAAGGGACACATCATAGAAATTTTTGCTGGTGCCATTTCGTACTGCAGCTGTTTACAATGAAATCAACACTTGACGATGATATAAAGAAAAACAGTGGTGCTCTTAAGAACATCAGCAGAATTTTAAATTAATGCATTATTTGAAAAAAAAATTCTCTCCAAGTACTGCACTATGCTGGTTACAAAAAAAAAAAACAAAGTGTGTGCATACCGTTAAGTGAAAAGTTATTCCTGCGATTTGCTGGTGTCTTTCACTTGACAATGCAGTGCTTGAAATACCTTGTGCTCATGTGAGTCTCTGTTACTTGGGAATATTAAAAAGTTAACACTTAGTCATTTGCTTTGTATGCATTTTGTAAGAGAAAGAAGCCGCCCATGAAACCAAGTCTCACTTATCAAATCTAATTAAAAAACTGCACCACTGCCACTTAAGCAAATAACAGTAATTAGGCTTTTAGACATAACATTTAGAACTAAGTTATTAAGGAATGTAACTCTGCT
Source organism: Protopterus annectens (assembly GCF_019279795.1). Lineage (NCBI taxonomy): Eukaryota > Metazoa > Chordata > Ceratodontiformes > Protopteridae > Protopterus > Protopterus annectens. The sequence goes on along the minus strand of NC_056732.1, from coordinate 1,241,130,989 downwards.
TTGTGGTTTATTATGTCACCACAGCCTGTGTTTAGGCACAGTGGAGTGTTATAGCAAGGCACTTTAATGAATGCAACAGTAAGCTTGAAGCTCAGAATGAGCTGTCAATAGCCAGACATATCACATGACTATCTGAATTTTATTTGACAACATCTGACCAGCTTGCTGGCTTGTCATCACTTTGATAAAATGATGGTTACAGAACCTGCTTTGTCAGTGAATATGAATATATTGTTACATTTCTATTTTGTTTGATCCAAAAGGCTATGTGTGACCTCTCTAGCACCTAAATTTATATTCAGCACAATCTCTTAATTTCATTACTTTATTTGTAAACTGGAGATGGGAGATACTTTTACAAATGCATTTAGATGAAAGCAAAGAACTTTTCTGTTTCTTTGTTGATATAGCACTTAAGACTCTAAATTGCGGCCCAGGTGAAAGTTAATTATTTTAAAGGTGTATAAAAACTATGTTGTGTATGGAGCATGATGATTACGCTCTGATATCAAGAAAAAATACAAACCAGTTAAATGCTTCTATAGCACGATACCCAATCTTAACAATTGTTAAGTACCCCTACTTCCATTGTTAAGATCAGATATCACCCTAGGCAGTTAAACCAGCCAGCAAACGACAGTGGCAGAATTAAAAAAAGATTTCTTTCTGCCTGCTGTCTATGTCAGTTATCTGTCCCTAACTTTCTGTAGCACAAGACAATGTGTTATACTCTCTTTTTGGTAGCGTTCAGTAAGTGTTTTATGGCTTTGAAACCTGGCAAAACACTTACAGCCTCTTTTTTTTCTGTAACTAATAGTACATGGAGCAAATAAAGCTCCATGAACTACAAAGAATTGGGATCAGAGACCCAATCATAACCCATTATTATGTGTCCTTGACAAGGATGCCAAGATTCAGCTCTCGAGCTTTGCACACAAGTTGAATTTATTGGCATCTATATCTCAGACACATAATAAGCCAATTATAATCATAAATCCAATCATAATACTCTATATGGAGGAAATAATTGATGATAGCATAAATGAAAGGGGTATGGAATCTTGGTTCTAGGCATAAGATGGAAAAAGTGCTTATACTGAATATTTATGTCCTATAACATATAAATGTAAGTACGAGTAAAGACAGTTCATTTAATTTTATTTATAGACTCTGTAAGTAAACTTGCTCCTTCTCAGCATAGTTGGTCTTAGGCATCAGCAAAACGTGTGGCCAATAGAGGCCTCCTACTCAAGGGATCCAACAAGCAGAACAGGCCATTTATGTTAACCTTGTCAGTTCTGCAATGTTTTCACTTATCTACTAAATTAGATGTTATCTTTGTTAGATGAATAAACAACTTCTGACAAAATAAAGAAACCCCAGGAAGTAATAGTGGTGAGGATGTTGGAAGTAATATACACAATGGGGTGTATTTGTGGGGAAGTGGCTCTGTAGACATGCTGGAAGAAATATGTTCAAAAACAGTACAATAGCTATCTCATCTGGCACCGTGGGCAGTTCCACAGACTAGTGCACCTCAACCTAAAATTGGGGACCAAAAAAAAAAGTGTTATGAATGATATGAAAGCACCTTGCAGACCGAGCTTCACCTTATGCTCTATTAGTATTCATTTATGAAGCTCCAGTATTCTCATGGCTTTGGCTTAATAATTGAATAAATGAATAAGAAGTCCACAGTTCCAAAGAGTTCCCTAAGAGTTTGCACCCAGGGCAGTCACCCCTTTTCTCTCCCTAGCTACAGCTTTGTTCAGTACATGCGATGTGTAACACCTATGCCACCAGCATCCCTATGAGTGCTGTACCACTGGCAGGGAAATAATCATGCCCAACAGCAATTATCAGGTGTTTTGGAAAGACTGAATGTAATCTGCTATTCATCATTGCATTTAACATGCTTGTATCAAACAATACTGGGATATGTCAGGCAAAGTTATGACTGACAGGGGCATATGGTAAAGTACTGCATGGCCAGTATACTGTTATGGGCCTCACCCTACCATCCACCACAGACCCCAACCAACACCCCCAACAACTCCACTGCATGACTACCAGACACTACCCCTCTATGCCTTCCAATGGACCCCTACCCTAAACACTCAACAAACACATACTCATACTCCTTAAAGGCCCCCATCCAACCTTCTAACCTTCTCCCCAAGGATCCCCCCACAGGCACACTCCTAAACCACCCAAGGAGCCCCACCCTACCACCCTTGCACCCCTAATCTAGCAACACCCAACAAGAGGGAGGTTGGCATAATGGTTAAGATATTTGCCTTGCAGACACAAGGTGCAGGGTTTGATTCTCACATGGGTTAATTGGCTAGGCTTAAAATGGCCCTCAAGGGCAGTTATCCTAAGCCTAGTACTAATCTATGAACCTATGAAGCTATGTCCCACGTTTACCTGGACTAGGACAGTTTATACAGCTCAGGGATGTAGCAACCACCTTGCATGTCAGGCACTGGGTATGCAGTACTGGAATACAAAGCTGGTCGACTCATCTCACTGCTAATAAATACACTGAGTATCCTATAATAATGTGGATGTGCTAAGCAGTATATATTTACAGGATTTGTCCTGCTGGGCAGTGATCAGCTTTACATAGTTACTTCTGCACAGATTCTTATAATACATCTCAGGTGGCCCTATCACTGCCCTCTTCTTCTCGGTGTCCCAGAATGTCAAAACGGTCGTGCAAAATGTCAAACTTAGGTCACACAAGTGGTACTCGCAATGCTCACCACCAGACGAGGGTATGCCCGTGACATCAGTCACTGCCCTAGCAAGGCTGTGCCAGGTATCCACTTTATACTGTGGACCCTTAACAGTACCTAATCAACCACTTCTGGTGGTCCCTATATACCAGGTGAAGAAAATGTTGTTTTCCTTAGAGTACCACCTAGGAGCCCTGATAACTTCAGTACCCTTGAAAACCTTGGCCATTCACCAGGTCACAATCCACTAGAACGATGGTAGCTTTCTCATGGTCATGGACTTTGATATCATCAACAGCAGGTTTGAACCACCATTGTATAGTGCAAAAATACATAGAGTGGTATCATGGTGTTAGGCTAACAGTGCCATGAAAATATAGTACAGGGATCACATTGTTTACATTTGTTAATACTTTTAATCTTTATTGCCTTTACAGGCTATTCGGCTGCAACATATTTCCCCCATTTCTCTGCCAGGATCATTGATCTGCCCATGCATGCTCATTGTGCTTCATAGGTACTCGTGAGCTCGCAAAACTGATAGGGCCTCTTAGTGCAGCATTGCTTAATTGTACAATGAGCTAAATTTGCAGTTCAGCAGCATTCATTTAAATAATGCTCATTAGCATAAAGACTATGCTAGAAGCTTTGAAAATGCACTATAAGAGCAGAAAATAGAGATATGACTGCTGAATCCTATACAAATGCACTGTATAAGCGCATACATGAGTGCATGGATTGTGCCATCCCCAACAAAACCAAGACGCTATCCTCCAAAAAAGGAAGCCAATCTGGTGGTCCCCTGCTATAAACAAACTCTACAACAGAAGGAAGAAGCTGTTGCAAAAAAGAGTAAAATCCCTTGATTACCCCCAAGTCAGCCTCAGTAAGAAGCTGAGATCCTTCATAAAATCCTCCAAAGCTAGTTACAAAAATAAAATCACCACTGATTCTAAAGACAACCACAAAGCATTCTATAGCAATGTCAAGAATCTCAATGGAGACACTCAGATCTGCTCTGAGTTACAGCACAATGGCACTAGATATACAGAACCAACTGATATTGCCAACATTCTGGCAGATAGGTTCAGTGAAAACTTCACCCCCTCCCTCACCCCCCAAAGGGCCCATCACTATACTGGAAGAATGAAAAAGCCCCTGTAATCATGGCTCCACAAGTAAAGACTGCACTCTCCAAAGCCAAGAACACAGCATCCAAGGCACCTGACAACATCCCAGGCTGCATTCTGCATGGACTACAGAATGAACTGGCACCCCACCTAAGTACCATGTTCAATCATAGCCTCACTTCAGGCTTTGTGCCTACTGAATGGCACACCGTGACAGTTATCCCACTCCACAAAGGGGGTGCCACCATGGACCCCAATAACTACCACCCCATTAGCCTGACGAGCCTGGTCTGCAAGGCCATGGAATGTATCATTTTGGAGCTTATAAACAAGGACATAGGTAACTTCCAAACTTTGGACACCACTCAGTCTGGGTTTGTAAAAGGTAGGTCATGTCTCCTAAACCTGATTGACTTCTTTGAGGTAGTCAACAGAGCCGTGGATGAGGGTAAGATGGTGCACACAGCCTATCTTGACCTCGCCAAGGCTTTCAACACCATTCCCCACTCTGGAATTATAGATAAACTCACTAGACTGGGCATAAATTCCTATGTATAAACCACAGTTGTAAGCATGAAAAATTTCTCCAGGAATAAAACACCAAAATCAAGCTGGAAGTAGTGAAGTCACGAACCACTAATAGTCAAAATAGACTTTTATTTGCAAATACAGGATTTCGTCCCATTACCAACAGAACTTCATCAGATAAAACATTTTCTAAAAAAGTGCTTTTTAAAAAACATTAACCAAATAAAAATACATTAATTAATACACACCCTCATAACATAACCAATAAAAACGCTCATATAACCATATGGCGTAGGCTACATGCATGTATCCCTCGACCAATTAACATTCAACATCGTCAACAAATCACCATGTAGATCATCATACAACTAAATATATTCACCCAATCATTTGTTGACAAGTCACTAATTTAAAAGTGATAGATATAAGCTAACCTTATTTCATTTATTTAAAAATATCCTCAATCCTACCTAAACAGATATTTATGCCACAAAACTTGAAATTACTATTGGTGAATGAACTCGTTTGATGTCGGTAAATTTCTGACAACCTTTAGTCAAAAATTGATGTTGTTGCCCAAATTACGGCACTTCAGACAATTTTCCGTATGGCAACCTATTCTAATCCCCATGTCAGAAAAAGTTTTCGCTGGTATTTAAGTGAAAGCATATCAATACACTAAACTACCATAAGTAATTGATCTTTGAAAGCATCTCAAATTCAACACTGAAATTATTCTGAACAATAGTGTTTCATAAAAATATCACATATCCAATCATAATACTCTTCATGACAAAACTATTTTCGTGGAATACACAAAATCAACATAGAGGCGTTACCACAAAACTTTAGTTCTAATTGGTTCACATTTACCCAATAAATTGGCATGTTAAATCTAGACAGTCAATAAACGCATATCAAAATTCAAGTGTGTATACCCCTTCGCAACCTCATCACGAACGGGTACAAAAACTACCTTAAAGTTATGTTCAACTGATAGAATCTCATGAATGCATTCAATATCCAATCTGATCACTTTCACCGTAAAATTATAAAGAGAATACATCAAAACCAATCATATACATCCAGGGGACCATCAATTCAAGTTTCAAGTTTTTTGACAGACAGAACCCACACAGTGAAAGTAGCCGACTCCAAATCCAACTTCAAACCAGTGACAAGTGGAGTACCACAGGGCTCAGTCCTGGGTCATCTCCTGTTTGGCATCTACTTCTCAGAAGTCCAGGCTAATACAGCAGGTCTATGGCTAATGAAGCTTGCAGCTGACTGCAAACTAGGTGCCATAACAGAATCTCCTAATGATGTGGCCATTCTACAAAGGGGCTGATGCTTTGTGTCGAAGTCATGGCCTCAAGCTCAATGCCAAGAAGTGCATTGTCATCCTCTTTGGGAAAAACACTGTACTCATGAACTACCACATAGGCGGTAGCCTACTAAACACCAAACGTGTGATAAGAGACCTTGGGACACAGGTGGACAGTAGTCTCTCCTTTGATAATCACATCGCCACAGTAGTCAAGAAATCCTATTACGTGGCACACCTCATCACAAAGGGGTTCACCTCCAGAAAAAAAGAGGTCATTATTCTTCTCTACTCATCCCTCATCAGACCCATTATAGAGTACAATGCCCCATTTGGCATGTACCTTGCAAGACATCTACAACAACTAGAAAGGTCACAGAAATACCTCATTAAGAGGATTACCGGCCTCAAACAGATGCCATATGCAGACTATCTCAGAAAACTCCAGCTCCACTCTGTTGCTTATCAACTACTCAGAGGTCACCTCTGCCTAACATACAAAGCCATGTCAAACCCAGATCTGTTGGACATGCTACACTTAAAGAAACCCCAATCTCTCCAAGCCACAAGGTCCAGGGACCTAAACCCTGCAATCACAATAAACAGAACATGCTGGAGGGATAGATTCCTGTCAAAGAGACTTCCCATGCTCTGTAACAGACTACCCATTCATGTCAAGCAAAGCTCCTCATTAGCCCTCTTTAAGATAAAGCTCAACAATTGGATGGGAAATAGGAAATTCACCCCGGAGATCACGTCTGTGGCTCTGCTAGATAGTGCTGCAGGAAAATAACTTTCTTGGGTGGCGAAAGTCAGGGAACTTTTTTGCCTATGCTTATATAGGCCCCAGGGCTGATAGCCTAGCACCTTCCTATGAACCTAAGTCTAAAATTGACCATAATGCACTACAGAAGACTGCCACATAACAAGGTGTAGAGCATCGGTTTCACAGGCTTATATTGATTTCTATAAAGTAATCTTACCATATGGTATGCAACTGGGGAATGATATTTTATCCACTTTTCTTGCAGTAGTACTATTGTTTACTTATGTGCTGTTTAATGACATTGACAATAGTGTGATACTGCAGAGGGTTAAGCTATTGTGTGTAAATGACAACAGTGGTTCCAATAGAAGTTCTGAGGGTTCTGTCCTTGTAGACTGCACAAGAACTCTAGTCCTACTTTCTGGCCAATGAATGAGAATTCTACCCAATGAATGTTGGTATGTGAGTATGTGATTGTTAGACGGTGTTCTGCTGGCTAATGGTTAGACCCATAGGTGTAGTAGTAATGCTTGGGTGACCCATAGGTGTAATAGTAATGCTTGGGTGGCTGTGTGTGTGTGTGTGTGTGTGTGTGTGTGTGTGTGTGTGTGTGTGTGTGTGTGTGTGTGTGTGTGTGTAAGGGAGGTCATGTATATTACATTATGAGACACCTATATCTAGTATTAGTCATAAAGTTTGGATTGATCATGAAATTGCTGTGAGTGCATTACTGTGAGATGTGTGTTTTTTTTGGGGGGGGGGGGCAGGTAACACAGTACAAAAGTTTGCAGTTTCATACTGTGCACTTGTATTTATCAGTCCCTAAGGTGGTGCTGTATCCCTGTTGTGTCCATATGCCCTTATCAATCTCCCCTTGTGTACTACAGATATAAGGGAAGCAACAAGTGACAGTCCACTAGAACTATGGCAGCTTTCTCATGCTCGTTTACTTTGACCTGACAACTCAGTCAGGAATCAGTGTTAGGGATGTACTATATACTGTCAAACTTCAGACAATCCAAACAGAAAATCTGAAACACTTTTCTGTAAATGCTTGAAATACAAATCAGCTTTTATTACATGATATAAAATTCAAGACACCTCATTTTAACTTGTTTTCCAAAGGAACAAACAGTGCTCCAACAAACACACGTCATTTATATATCCTTTCACAAACAATCAATTCTTAAACATACACTGTCTCAAAATATATTCATTAGCAAAACCACCTCCGATTTATGTCTGTATTCATACTAAATGGCTGAAATGTCCTATATTTTAACACATACAAAAAATATTTTCCATGTAACCATTGTTTCACTTCTTCCTTATCATATGCTGGTTATCCATTAAAATACAGATCCCAAAGTTCTCTAAGTTCTGTCTCTTTTATATGAAGTGTTTTGTCAGAGGACTAGCCTCAAAGCTTATAGCTCTCTATTCAAATGCAGAATTCTGACAAGCTGAAAAAAAAAGACTGAAAACACAGGAGAAAATTTGTTCTTCTCCTTTAAACTTCTTTTTGCAGGGGGTTAAGCCCCCCAACCCCCCCATGTAGAAGGCAAGCCCCCCAAAAAACTTATATATACCAACTGCAAGATCGCCATACCTCACAGAAAAGGGAATATTCTGAGAAATGACAATCAGACTTAGTATATGTAAATCTGTATTTTTTGGCCATTCAGTATCTGTATTTCAAGGGGGTCCTGACATTTCAAATGGTTACCCAAGTGCATGATTAGTGATCAGCAGTATTGTTTCATGCTGGGAAAGAGCATTACAGATGTGATGTTTGCTCTGAGAGTATTGCTGGAGAAGTGCAGAGAAGGTCAGAAGGAGTTGCAATCTGTTTTTGTAGACTTAGAGAAAGCATATGACAGGGTGCCTTGAGAGGAGTTGTGATATTGTATGAGGAAGTCGGGGGTGTCAGAGAAGTATGTAAAAGTGGTACAGGATATGTATGAGGGTAGTGTGACAGTGGTGAGGTCTGTGGTGGGAGTGACGGATGCGTTTAAGGTGGAGGTGGGATTACTTCAAGGATCAGCTCTGAGCTCTTTCTTATTTGCAATGGTAATGGACAGGTTGACAGACGAGATCAGGCAGGAGTCCCCGTGGACTATGATGTTTGCAGATGACATTGTGATCTGTAGTGAGAGTAGGGAACAGGTGGAGGAGAACCTGGAGAGATGGAGATATGCTCTAGAAAGAAGAGGAATGATGGTCAGCAGGACTAAAACAGAATATATGTGTGTGAATGAGAAGGAGGATAGAGGAATGGTGCAGATGCAAGGAGTAGAGGTGGCAAAGGTGGATGACTTTAAATACTTGGGTTCAGAGTAATGGTGAGTGTGGAAGAGAGGTGAAGAAGAGAGTACAGGCAGGATGGAGTGGGTGGAGAAGAGTGTCAGGAGTGATTTGTGACAGACGAGTACCAGTAAGAGTGAAAGGGAAGGTCTACAAGAGAGTAGTGAGACCAGCTATGTTATATGGGTTGGAGACAGTGGCATTAACAGAAAGGCAGGAGTTAGAGCTGGATTTGGCAGAGATAAAGATGTTAAGATTTGCACTGGGTGTGACAAGGGTGGACATGATTAGGAATAAGTATATTAGAGGGTCAGCCTAGGTTGGAAGGTTTGGAGACAAAGCCAGAGAGGCAAGATTAAGGTGGTTTGGACATGTGTTGAGGAGGGATGCTGAGTGTATTGGGAAAAAGATGCTAAGGATGAAGCTACCAGGTAACAGGAAAAGCGGAAGGCCTAAGATAAGGTTTCTGGATGTGGTGAGAGAGGACATGCAGACAGTTGGTGTGACAAAGCAAGATGCAGAGGACAGGAAGAAATGGAAACAAATGATCCACTGTGGTAACCCCTAACGGAAACAGCCGAAAGAAGTTGATGATGACCCAAATGTATTCTTTATTTCCTCAAAATGTTCTAAAATTCTCTTTTACGAATTTTCTTTGTTTCTCCTATGTAAGCTTTTTCACACCCACACCAAATAATACAAAGAACCCTTTCTGACCAGCGTGTTACATACTGATGTATTTTCTGACTAAATCCATTTATGATGCAAGTACTGTCTTCTCCCAAATATTTACATACTCCACATCCTTCATATTTATAACACCTTTCACATTATATTTTTTTCTTTTTCTATGTACATAATATGTACTATTTTCTCAACTAAAAATTGCTCCTTTCCTTTTATACAAAAATTGGAGACTTAGTTAACACTTTCCTTAAAATCTCATCATTTGATAACATATACCAAAACTTTTTTAGTATTTTTTAAACTTATGCGTACAATAGCTGTATGTCAATATGCATACAGGAGATGCACTGTAATGTTCCTTTGTTTTACTTACTTCTTTTTTCTTTTTATTTTTAAATGTAAGGGTTTATACCAATACTTTTCTCCCAGTAATAATTTTCATACTGAAGACCAAAGTCATGTCTTATTATACTCTCTTCTTAATATTTTTTGTACATTCAATGTCATTACTAACATTTATTTCTTTTGGTTGCATAAATGTTTAGCTCTAACTATTTGACTATATGGCAAATAATCATTTAAAGCTCTAGATTGTTTCCTGGCAGCATGCAAACAATTATTTGATGCTGTTTTATTCCATTTTATTTAAGTGCAGTTTCTATTATTTTCTACAAACAATTCTAAACACATAAAGTGTGTTACACTCTCAGTTACCCAGAATGCAAACTTTAAATTATCGTTATTGTTCATCAAATGGTTTTGACTTTTTAAACCTGTTGCATGTTTCCAGCCATAATAAAAATAAATTAGCTATAAAACAGTAGCATTATCATACAACCTTCTTGTTGATAAGGATAAATGTATTCTTTTTCAAATTATTCCATAAATGCATTTGCGAAAACACAACGCAGGCACCAAGGAGTCGATAGTCCAACCTTCAGATACAATAGGCTCTTAAAAGCAGTTTGTTGAAGTGAGTTGTATTTCGATGGTCGATAAAAATTCACCAAAGCTGAACAGCGAGTGTGAAACCAAAAGAAAGGAGCCAAAACGTTAAATCCCTTAACGCAAGATTTATTAAATAACAAAAAACTAGCGTTTTCGCTGGAGCCACAGCTACAGCTTCTTCAGAGATTTAGTTTTTAAAAACAGAACAAGGCCCTTTTTTTTGGTTTCACACTCGCTGTTCAGCTTTGGTGAATTTTTATCGACCATCGAAATACAACTCACTTCAACAAACTGCTTTTAAGAGCCTATTGTATCTGAAGGTTGGACTATCGACTCCTTGGTGCCTGCTTTGTGTTTTCGTTTCTTGGTTTTTTGTTCGTGCTTTTTGGATAAATGCATTTGCATTTGAAGGGGTGAATCTTAACCCCATTGCTGTACCACAAGTTTGCAAATAATAACTATTCACAAATTAGGTAAAGCAAATTCCATAAATCCATTCATCCAGCCACATGCCATTTTTCCCATTTTGGCACATGTGTTACACTTCAACAGTGACAATTATCTAGAGCCAAAGTTTACACTGCCTAGTGGCCAACCCAGCAGCGGCAGATCTTCCACACCACACACTTGCATTGCACACTCATGCCTATGAACTATTTAGTGTCCAATCCACCTGCTGCATGTTTTTGGAATGTGGGACTAAACCATAGTACCCAGAAGAAACCCACACAAACACATCAGTTCTCTAATGAAAACACTTTATGGATTATCTCCTAAATACAATTGTTAGGTTTTAAGGCTCTCATGCCATCATGATATTTTATATTGTCATTCCATTTTTTTATCACATATCATCCAAAAATAGTATTTCCACTGAACTTCATTTAACTTACTTTAAAGAACTTTACTGTCCTTTATATAAGAATATATCATTTGTACATGTGGGTATAATAATTTATCTACATTTTCACCTAATGGTTCTAAAAATCTACCTATATCTGCTATCATAGGTTTCCCTAGGAGAATTATGAATAGTTATATTTTATGTACTTTATGAATAGTATAAAATGCTGGTGTTTTGGGTGCATCCTTTTTTTGTTAAAAATGTACCCCGGGATTCAAGAAGCTCGGCGCAAGGCCGGTGTAAGGCTTGCGCCGGCATTGCAGTGAATAATCGGCATAGCAGAGCCATATGCATAGTAATGAGTGCGCGCCGCAATCACAGACATGTGCAGAGGGCACGTGAGCGAGCCCAAGTAGGATGCGTCCGGAGGCGTGGCCAAGCCGGCAGGCGATGAGCAACCTAAAGTGCTGACTTCCACAGGCCGCCTGCAATAGTAACCGCACCAGCCAGGGCCCGTGGATAATGAAACGTACGCAGACTATGCAACATAGTACCCGTTCACACAAAACAGAGAACCAAACTTTAACCCATGAAGTCCAAAGTGTACCCGTCCAAGGAACAAAGGATACGCGTAATACCGTGTCCGTCCCACAATGCACTGTCAGTGGGCATACCCAGTGAAGGTGTACCGCAGCATGTCAGCGTGCCGCACCGACATAGAAGTAGCGACATGGGCATGGTCACCAGCAGTAGTGAGAGTACACAGCCGGGTAGCCGTGTCGATATAACAACAAGAAGGAAACAAGATACCCTAAACACAGGCAAACATGTGCATAGCAACATGTACTACACCCAGCAACGTGCTCATCGCATACACATAGGACGGCGTATGCCTAAGCGTAATACCCAGAAGCGGAACTCATGCATGCAAATGTAATACACAACAGCCCCGTCATAGCATGTAACCCGCACCCATGTACGACCGTGCACCCAACCCAGATAGCAGCCTTGCGCAGCTACACACCTACACACAATGGGCATACCTGAAATGTAGTAAGAAGTATTGTCCTAGGCAGTGCCACGCGGGCAAATATGTACCCCACATGTTAACATCCCACCTCAGGTACAGATATCCAAATGGCTGCATGTGAATGTGTCGGCAGAATGTGTACATCCCGCATGTGGTATGGACCTGTCGAAACCCCATAGGCGTGCACACGCCACGGTGCCCATAACTGTACACATCTGGACAAGGCGGTATGTTCAGCCACCGTACCGATGATTAGCTATGCAGACATGTCAAACACAACACATATGGCGGAACATCTGCCCACCAAGCAGGACGCCCCAACAGGGTGCCACAGGCACAGAAGGGGAAGGTGGGACATCACACGTTGAGAGTAGCATTGCCGGACGGCCAAACACCCACGGCCAATGCAAAGGATGGAATAACATGTATATGCCTGGATGGATGGGTATGTCATAGCATGGGAATAGGCCAAGCTATCCACCATAATAGCCATGCATACCAGATACAAACAGCCAGTAACACGCAGTAGTAATGCAGGAAGGCATACACGACTGTGGGAATAGCACAGGACATATGGCACGTGCCAAGTGTAGATGCATGACACAAATGTCCAGGATGGGGCCCCCTGCAAAGAGGAACATGTGCCAACCCCACCTCCCACAGATGTATCGGCAGTGAAAACACATGCCAAACACACACCAACACTACCGTCCATCCCACGACAGCAACGGAGGCTGGTCAAAGACCACCATGATGCGTGCACAAACAGGGACACGTGGAACCGTTGCCTTAACACCCCCCCAGGCCAAAGAATAATAGAATGGACATATGCATGTAATGCTGTGAAGGATGTGTGGTAGTCCTCAGTATCACAGAGGTAGGTACACAGATACACTGTAATCAACTGTGACGTATGTGTACTGTAGACAGCATACCTGCAGGTAATACATAGTTCAATCACGTGCCACAGAAATATACACATAAGAATGAGGATAGGGGATAGACAAGTGTGAATGGGACAAACTATGAACATAGGTTCATAGGTCCATAGGTACAGAGTAGGCTATCTACCCAAGGGCAGCCATAACCCTAGGCCACAGTTATGTTACCTTTGCCAACCCTCCAGTCTGGAGATAAAATGCCTATTATATTGCTGTACCTCTGTCAAGCAGTGACAATGATGTAATCCCTGGGGTATATCTGCAATCCCCATCCAATGGACAAGATCCCCTCGAACAAGGCTAGCAAGGTTCTCTGCCTCACATGTACTGTGATGTTGTTCCACAGCATAGTGAGTGTCTGGGTGATGTATGTGTCACTCCAACACATTCTATTAATGACCGTGTCAAGGTTCACTTCACCTGCCCTTGTGGTTCTGAGGGATGTAGATCCAGTAGGTGAAGCATAGTCATCAAATATGGGTCGACATGGCCTCGTATGTCAGGCACAGGTCACCACTGAACAAGTGGTATGTGACTGAATGGAGCAGGAGTCCTTACAGTGGGGCAGCATAACACAAATCCCTGACACCCTGCATCTGTCTGACGATGAACCTATGGGGCCTTCCCAGCTGCTGTAGGTGTCGGGTCAGATACCTTCCGAACTGGGCAATGTACTCAATCATAGGTCTAATGAGTAATGAGTACAAGGGGGCGATGACCTACCCTGATCTAGATGTGAATCCCTGCACAATCAGGTGGGCAATGTAGAAGTTCTACCGAACCACCATAGCAACGTGTGTGTCGAACGAATGGCGACTGACAACCTGGGTCCCCAGATCCTGGTAATTCCCCGTGATCAGTGGACTGCCACCCATATGGCGGACAGGGGTGACCTTGTTCTTCCCGATGGGTATGACTATGCATAACCCGGCATTTAGCTGTAGGCCATGTCCCTGACAGCAGATATCCATATCTGTGAGGCCCCTTTGAAGGATATCTGTGTCAGATGTCCGTCCCACTATGGCACCCGGTTCGCAGTCATCTACAAACAATGTCAGCCCTAACCCCCCTGTGTGTGCTTGTACTTTGGAAATGTAGATGTAGAAAAATAGTGGACCCAGGGCAGAGCCCCATGAGACACCGCCTGTGACAGGCAGTAAGTCTGACATGCTGCCAGCAACTATGACCGCGTGGGTTGTGTCACCTAGCCAGTTTGCAACCCATCCTGCGATGTACGTGTTCACATCCAAGCCGATGAGTTTATCAATGATACCCGAGGGGGGTATTGTGTTGAAGGCCTTTGCCAGGTCGAGGTAGGCTGTATGGACTGCATGACCCTCATCAATGGCCTCGGTGACTGTCCCTAAAACGTCAACCAGGTTTTAAACACATGATTTGCCCCTGACCAAGCCAAACTGGGTTGGATGCAAAGTATGCAGGTCCCCTATGTCGTCATCTATAGGCTGCAGTATGATCCTTCCCCATGTCTTTCCAGATAAGGCATCTCATGCTAATGGGACGGTAATAACCAGGGTCAGTGGAGGCACTGCCCCTGCGAAGTGGGACTACAGTCGCCGTGCGCCACAACTTGGGTACGTTACCCGAGGTGAGGCTAAGATCAAACAGCTGTCCTAACTGTGGGTCTAATTCCTCAATGAGATTGTGGAGTACACAGTCGGGACACCAGCTGGTCCCATGGATGCTGTGTTCACTACCTTGGAGAGAGCATGTCCCACCTGTGCGTTACAGAACATTCGGGGGCCACAATCCGCTGGTACAGACATCTCTCCATGTGGGGGGGGGTGGAGATGTCTTCACCGAACCTGTCAGCCAGTATGTTGGCAATGTGTGTATGTTCAGTACACTTCACATCATTGTGAACCCAGTCAGAGCATATCTGGGAGTTACCTCCCAGGTGTCCAGCATAGCTAATGAAGGCCGTATGATTGTCTGTCGAGTCCTTGGAGATATATCTGTGGAACCTGCCCCGGATTATGTCATGAGAGCTTGTAGCTCTTCACATATAATGAGCAAGGGTGTCATACCTCACAAGGAGTCTGCTCTGTCTTGTAGTAGCCACCTCCTCTTGTTGTACAGCTTGGGTATGGCTGGGGTACACCACACTGGATGCTTGGCATTGGTACAAAGAACCACAGTTGGGTAAGGGAATGCCTGATCCATGCAGTCCTGTAGGTGCCGGTAGAAGGCATATGTAAGTGATGCAGTGGCTTGAGTAATGTTGACCACTGGCTAAGGGTCCTTAAAGGAGACCACAGTAGTGTTTAGAATTGTGAATTCAGCCTTTGAGAAAGCCATGTGTATGGTAACCGGCACCACCCACAGCATCGTATGTCAATAGCAGAAGCTATTGTCCAAATAACATAAGATTAACTTTATTATTAAAATATGTATTATTATTCATTTAATGATATGTTTCTGCTAATTACATTTGCAAATGCCCGGTAAGACCGGGCCAAAGTGCTCGTGATCCACCTGTTATGGTGGTGACATTCTGACAAGAAAGTGGCGATACTTCCCTACTGGGACCTCTGGGGATTATTTAAAGCAGTTGTTAACCTGTATCATTGGATGTACACCATTTGGTCTCGGTTTTGGAAAACCTGGTTTACGTAGCACTACACACTATGGGTAGTCAAGCAGACATCCGCGAATGGGAACATACAGCAGCAGTCAAAACCACTGGCCACATGGACACAGTCCGACAAGTTCTACACTTTACATATGCACATTGGTGTCCATTGTAGGACCCAAAAATTGTCCGTCGGAATACCATCCAGCCTTCATCGTTCAACCAGGAGAAGCGACAGTCGTGACCACGGCACAGCTAGACATATGCACCACCAGCGTGTTTAATGTTGATGACAAGTGTCCATGAAATGCAGGACATATGAACAGAAAACCCCAGACTGTCGAGTCCATAGAAGTTCGTCCACATCCCAGTCCGCACATGAAGGATGTGTAATGGGTACTGTCGAGGGTTTCAGCCATGGGATCGTGGGTATGCAGAAATGGGGCTCGGTGTTGTTTGGCAGATAAGCCGTTGTCCCGCCCCGTGGGAGGGATGTGGGTGTAGCACATGCCTCACTCCCCACTAATAATGCAAAGCATCCATGCTAAATGCAGATGTGAAATGTGTACAGCCCTATACCAGTGTCCAGTAGGCAATTCCCATGGATGGACAAGCGTACGAGCAAGATGGCACCCATAACTGCAAACCTGGTGGAATTACACAGCTGCAGTAAGGCATAACACAGGAAATACAGATAGGGACTACAGTAGACACACCCCATAGAAATCCAGACCACCGTGCGACTACCGTCGTACACAGCACTCAATCTGCCAGCAGGAGAATGGGGATCACTCGCTTCCATACTGCGGAACAAATGGGTGACCTGTGGAACACATATTAATGGCACACCAACAACGTCAACTAGGAAGGTCATAGGTTCATAGGTTCATAGGTTCATAGGTTCATACTAGGCTATCTGCCCGAGGGCATTTACAAGCCTAGCCCATAGTTTTGTGGCTTACGCCACCCCTTTAGTATGGGGAACTATACCCATTATTTTGCTGTGCCTCTGTTGAGCAGTGACACTGAGGTAATCCCTGGGGTATATCTGCGATCTCCCATCCATTGGTCAAGATTTCTCTTGAACAAGGCCAGCGAGGTGCTCTGCCTCACATATACCGGGATTTTATTCCACAGCATAGGGAGTCTTTGGGTGATGAATCTATCCCTCCAGCACGTCCTATTAATAGCCGTGTCGAGGTTTAAGTCTCCTGCCCTTGTGGCTCTGACAGATCTAGATTTTTTGAGGTGAAGCATATTCATCAAATCTGGGTTTGACATGGCCTTGTATGTTAGGCAAAGGTCACCTCTGAGCAAGCGGTAAGCGACTGAATAGAGCTGGAGTTCTTTCAGTCGGGCAGCATAGGACAGATGTTTGGGATGATACCAACAACGTCAACTAGGAAGGTCATAGGATGTTTAAACTATGGCGTTCCCACTTATAAAGAACATCCTTCAATGAATTAATAGGTTCTACATGTTCTGGCTGTGTTATATTGACAATACAGTGGCGGATATTTCATAATGGGACTTCTGAGGATTAGTTAAAGCAGTTGCTAACCTACAGCATTAGATTAACACCATTTGGGTTAATTGTAGAAAGACATGGGTTTCGTAGCACTACATAATATGGGTAGTCAAACAGACATCTGTGATTGGGGAACATACAGCAGCAGTCAAAACCACTGGCCAGATGGACACAGTCCAACATGTTTTACACTTTACATATGCACATTGGTGTCCATTGTAGGACCCCAAAAATTTATCCCTACGCAATGTCAACCGGCTGCGATCGAGAGA
Source organism: Protopterus annectens (assembly GCF_019279795.1). Lineage (NCBI taxonomy): Eukaryota > Metazoa > Chordata > Ceratodontiformes > Protopteridae > Protopterus > Protopterus annectens. The sequence continues at coordinate 1,241,113,359 of NC_056732.1, read as the reverse complement.
CCCAGAAGAGGTGACAGCCGTGACTATGGCACAGCTAGATATATGCACCACCAGCGTGTTCAAGGTTGATGACAAGTGTCCATGAAATGCAGGCCATATGAACAGAAATCCCCAGATTGTCGAGTCCATAGAAGTGCGTCCACATCCCATTCCCGCACACATGAAGGATGTGCAATGGGTACCGTCGAGGGTTGCAGCCATGGGATCGTGGGTATGCATAAATGGGGCTCGGTGTTGATTGGCAGATGATCTGTTGTCCCGCCCCGTGGGAGGGATGTGGGTATAGCACATGCGTTACTCCGCACTAATAATGCAAATCATCCACTGGAGAATGCTAAATGCAGCTGTGAAATGTGTACAGCCCTATACCAGTGTCCAGTAGGCAATTCCCATGGATGGACAAACGTACGACCAAGATGGCACCCATAACTGCAAACCCGGTGGAATTACACAGCTGCAGTAAGGCATAACACAGAGAATACAGATAGGGACTACAGTAGAGACTCCACATACAAGGTCAGAGCGGCATGCGAATACCGGCGTACACAGCACTCAATCTGCCAGCAGGAAAATGGGGATCACTCGCTTCCATACCGCGGAACAAATGGCTGACCTGCTGAACACATACTAATGGCACACCAACAACGTCCACTAGGAAGGTCATAGGATGTTTAAACTATGGCGTTCCCACTTATGAAGAACAACCTTCAATGAATTAATAGGATCTACATGTTTTGGTTGTGTTATTATGACAATACAGAGGCGGGAATGTCCTAATGGGACATCTGCAGATTAGTTAAAGCAATTGTTAGCCTGCATCATTGGATTCACACCAGTTGGGTTCAGTGTAGAAAATCCCCGGTTTACGTAGCACTACATAATATGGGTAGTCAAACAGACATCTGTGATTGGGGAACATACAGCAGCAGTCAAACCCACTGGCCAGATGGACACAGTCCAACAAGCTCTACACTTTACATATGCACATTGGTGTCCATTGTAGGACCCCAAAAATTATCCGTACGCAATGTCAACTGGCTGTGATCGAAAGACCCAGAAGAACTGACAGCCGTGACTACGGCACAGCTAGATATATGCACCACCAGCGTGTTCAAGGTTGAGGACAAGTGTCCATGAAATGCAGGACATATGAATAGAAATCCCCAGATTGCCGAGTCCATAGACGTGTGTCCACATCCCATTCCCGCACACATGAAGGATGTGCAATGGGTACCATCGAGGGTTGCAGCCATGGGATGGTGGGTATGCAGAAATGGGGCTCGGTGTTGATTGGCAGATAATCCGTTGTCCCGCCCTGTGGGAGGGATGTGGGTATAGCACATGCGTTACTCCCCACTAATAATGCAAATCATCCACCGGAGAATGCTAAATGCAGCTGTGAAATGTGTACAGCCCTATACCAGTGTCCAGTAGGCAATTCCCATGGACGGACAAACGTACGACCAAGATGGAACCCATAACTGCAAACCCAGTGTAATTCCACAGCTGCAGTAAGGCATAACACAGGAAATACAGATAGGGACCACAGTACACACCCCCCATACAAAGTCAGACCCGGTGCGAATACCGGTACACAGCACTCAATCTGCCAGCAAGAAAATGGGGATCACTCGCTTCCATACTGCGGAACAAATGGGCGACCTGCGGAACACATACTAATGGCACACCAACAACGTCAACTAGGAAGGTTATAGGATGGTTAAGCTATGGCGTACCCACATATAAAGAACATCCTTCAATGAATTAATAGGATCTACATGTTATGGTGGTGTTATTCTGACAATACAGTGGCGGATATTTCCTACTGTGACTTCTGAGGATTATGTAAAGCAGTTGCTAACCTGCATCTTTGGATGTACACCATTTGGTTTCAGGTTTGAAAAACCTGGATGTCGTAGCACTACATAATATGTGTAGTCAAACAGACATCCGCGATCGGGGAACATACAGCAGCAGTCAAACCCACTGGCCAGATGGACACAGTCCAACAGGTTCTACACTTTACATATGCACATCGGTGTCCATTGTAGGACCCAAAAATTTAACCCTATGCAATAAAAACATGATGGAGGGAGCGACGCTGAAGGTGTAACAGCCGTGACTACGGCACAGTTAGACATATGCACCACCAGTGTGTTTAAGGTTGATGACAGGTGTCCATGAAATGCAGGACATATGAGCAGAAATACCCATATGGCCGAGTCCATAGAAGTGCGTCCACATCCCAGTCCCGCACACATGAATAGTGTGTAATGGGTACCGTCGAGGGCTGCAGCCATGGGATCGTGGGTATGCAGAAATGGGGCTCAGTGTTGTTTGGCAGATAATCTGTTGTCCCGCCCCGTGGGAGGGATGTGGGTATAGCACATGCCTTACCCCCCACCAATAATGCAAATCATCCACCGGAGAATGATAAATGCAGCTGTGAAATGGGTACAGCCGTATACCAGTGTCCAGTAGGCAATTCCCATGGATGGATAAACGTCGACCAAGATGGCACCCATAACTGCAAACCTGGTGGAATTACACAGCTGCAGTAAGGCATAACACAGGAAATGCAGATAGGGACTACAGTACACACTCCCCATACAAATTCAGACCACCGTGCGTATACCGGCATACACAGCACTCAATCTGCCAGCAAGAAAATGGGGATCACTCGCTACCATACTGCGGAACAAATATGCGACCTGCGGAACACATACTAATGGCACACCAGCAACGTCAACTAGGAAGGTCATAGGATCTCTGAACTATGGCGTTCATGCTTATAAAGAACATCCTTCAATGAATTAATAGGATCTACATGTTTTGGTTGTGTTATTTTGACAATACAGTGGCGGAAATTCCCTAATGGGGCATCTGAGGATTAGTTAAAGCATTTCCTAGCCTGCATCATTGGATTTACACCATCTGGGTTCAGTTTGGAATAACCTGGTTAACGTAGCACTACATAATATGGGTAGCAAGCAGACATCCGCGATTGGGGAACATACAGCAGCAGTCAAACCCACTGGCCGGATGGACACAGTCCAACAAGTTCTACACTTTACATATGCACATTGGTGTTCATAGTAGGACCCCAAAGATTCATCCGTACGGAATGTCAACCAGCTGCGATCGAGAGACCCAGAAGAACTGACAGCCGTGACTACGGTACAGCCAGACATATGCACCTCCAGCGTGTTCAAGGTTGATGACAACTGTCCATGAAATGCAGGACATATGAACAGAAATTCCCAGATTGTAGAGTCCATAGAGGTGCGTCCACATCCCATTCCCGCACACATGACGGATGTGTAATGGGTACCGTCGAGGGTTGCAGCCATGGGATCCTGGGTATGCAGAAACAGGGCTAGGTGTTGTTTGGCAAATAATACGTTGTCCCGCACCGTGGGAGGGATGTGGGAGTAGCACATGCCTTACTCCCCACTAATTGTGCAAAGCATCCACCGGATAATGCTAAATGCAGGTGTGAAATGTGTACTGCTCTATACCAGTGTCCAGTAGGCAATCGGCATGGATGGACAAGCGTAGGACCAAGATGTCACCCCTAACTGCAAACCTGGTGGAATCACACAGCTGCAGTGAGGCATAACACAGGAAATACAGATAGGGACTACAGTAGACACTCCCCATACAAAGCCAGACCGCCGTGCGAATAACGGCGTACACAGCACTCAATCTGCCAGCACCATAATGGGGATCACTCACTTCCATACCACAGAAGAAATGGGCGACCTGTGGAACACATACCAATGGCACAAATACAACGTCAGCTAGGAAGGTCATAGGATGGTCAAACTATGGCGTTCCCACTTATGGAGAACATCCTTCAGTGAATTAATAGGATTAATGTCAATTGACCATGGAATACACCTAATCAACATCAAAGAACCGCTGGCACCTTATGGCACACAATCCAAAACACACATAGGTAGATGAAACAGTCAACGTAGGCATTGTCCACGACAGGTCACAAATGGTATACAAAGGTTACTTCATGGACATGTAAGCGCTTTCACCCGTAGGCTCCGTCAGACTTACACATGACATAGAAGCATCCAGGCTTTAAATATCCCCCCTTACACTTTCATTGGTTAATTTCTCAGCAAACAATGAACATGTAACCACAGCATAGAAAGCACAGGCGCAATGTTAACTACACACACATATATTAACATCTCAGAAAACATCCTAGTAACACATGTATTATATGATATTGTACTATGCCTAATACTCATCAATCAAAGATCTAACAATATATATAGAATATATGCATATCATATCAATGTAATACAGTGGTACACAACTGAAAGAGTGGACTAATGTGTGTTAACTGTATATCTGTACCTAAACTACATTCCTGTCACGGGGTTTAAGCCACCTGCTTCTCAAAAGAGGCTTCATCAGTGTTTCACCGGTCAGCCCTGGTGTGTGGTCAACCCTCCACCTAATAATCCATCTAAATCCGCATTCTAAAGTATAGTTGATGAGGTCCCCCCTCTGGTATTATAACCTAGCCATAAAACACAGAATGTAGGCGTATGCCTTGTGATGTGCTCATAGCCGGCCGTAGGCATCGCCAATCCTGCGGCTGCCCAGGCGCCGCACTAGTAGGGCCACCTGTCTAGTAGGTGTGTCATGTAGGTATACCAGGATGGGGGCACCATGTGTTGTGGTGGTGCGCCATGGAGCCCTACAGCCTAGGGCAGCAGTCGATCTAAGGCCGCTGCCGTGGGAGGTAGTACGGTCTGCAGGTATGTGCAGAAGTGTACATGAAACAGCGGTCCACAAGGATTACCCATAGTGGTGACACCTGCACAGATGGCTATAGCGGGACACACACACGACCATGCATACAGCACAGTTAGACATACACACACCATAAATAGTCAATTACACACAAGGTTTATGGCGTAATGCGGGTACAGTGTCAGTACAGCAAGGATAGCTGTCTGCCACGATATCCAGCAGATGTCTCTAGGGTGTTCTGGAATACGGACGGTGCATGGACAATGAGTGGATATGCATCGCACCACAGTTCTATGTGTCAGCCATGCAAATATGCGATACATGGGACAGACAGCTGTCCATGCAAGAGCAGCACTATGGGCACAACATAGGTACGTAGATATACAATGACAGAGATACAGACGGACACATGTGGCAAGCCCATGCGTGTAACGTACACAGCACCACCCCACCACACCATAGCAGGGTGCACGTGGAGAACACGCTACGGAGGTCGCCAAACACAGCAGGCACACAAGCAGTCCACGAGCTGCGTCTCACCATCCACAAACACAGGGATGGCGGCAGGATATGAGTGTTCTGCGGAAACCTCAAAGCCATACCCTATGAACCCATGCAGCTGGGAGCATGGACACACACACACATGTGGCAGGCATGGTGATTGACCACACCCCACATACCCAACCGCACAACAGTATGACACAGGTATGGAATGCGCTACGTGGACCACCGAACACACCACCGTCAGAGGCACATGTACAGGTGGGTGACAACATCCGTAAAGGAATGGCCGCCGATAGCCAAGGTATGTGTTGCCAAGCATCTAAAATAACTCCACTCTACTAGGAAGCTGTGAACACACACACACACACACACACGGGAAGGGGCAGGAGTCGAACCTCGCGCCTACCTACATGACCTCACTACAGCATGAAGCATTTACAGAGCGCTACCAAGATTACTGAGCACAGCTGTCAGAGGCATACTTCTAGGCGGGTGACATCACCCGTAAGGGAATAGCTGGCAATAGCCAAGGTATGTGTTGCGAAGCGTCTAAAAGCATGTTCATCTGCAGAGGCAGCTGGAAACACACACACACACACACACACACACACACAGGGAAGGGCCGAGAGTCGAACCTACGCCTACCTACATGAACTCACTACAGCATGAAGCATTTACAGAACGCTACCAAGATTACTGAGCACAGCACTGTCAGAGGCATACTTCTAGGTGGGTGACATCACCCGTAAGGGAATAGCTGGCAATAGCCAAGGTATGTGTTGCGAAGCGTCTAAAAGCATGTTCATCTGCAGAGGCAGCTGGAAACACACACACACACACACACACACACACACACACACACACACACACACACACACACACACACAGGGAAGGGCTGAGAGTCGAACCTACACCTACCTACATGAACTCACTACAGCATGAAGCATTTACAGAACGCGCTACCGAGATTACTGAGCACAGCGCTGTCAGAGGCATACTTCTATGCAGGTGACATCACCCGTAAGGGAATAGCTGGCAATTGCCAAGGTATGTGTTGCGAAGCGTCTAAAAGCATGTTCATCTGCAGAGGCAGCTGGAAACACACACACACACACACACACACACACACACACACACACACACACACACACACACACACACACACACACACACACAGGGAAGGGCCGAGAGTCGAACCTACGCCTACCTACATGAACTCACTACAGCATGAAGCATTTACAGAATGCGCTACCGAGATCACTGAGCACAGCGCTGTCAGAGGCATACTTCTAGGTGGGTGACATCACCCGTAAGGGAATAGCTGGCAATAGCCAAGGTTTGTGTTGCGAAGCGTCTAAAAGCATGTTCATCTGCAGAGGCAGCTGGAAACACACACACACAGGGAAGGGCCGAGAGTCGAACCTACGCCTACCTACATGAACTCACTACAGCATGAAGCATTTACAGAACGCTACCGAGATTACTGAGCACAGCGCTGTCAGAGGCATACTTCTATGCGGGTGACATCACCCGTAAGGGAATAGCTGGCAATTGCCAAGGTATGTGTTGCTAAGCATCTAAAAGCATGTTCATCTGCAGAAGCAGCTGGAAACACACACACACACACACACACACACACACACACACACACACACACACACACACAGGGAAGGGCCGAGAGTCGAACCTACGCCTACCTACATGAACTCACTACAGCATGAAGCATTTACAGAACGCGCTAACAAGATTACTGAGCACAGCACTGTCAGGAGGCATACCCCTAGGTGGGTGGTATCATCTGCAGAGGCAATGCGGCCGATAGGGAATGAAGACAGAGTGCGCAGTCACACAGCCTGTTACCATCCCAAGGTGGCCGTACAGTAACACGGTAGTGCTGCGGTCGGGAATACCAACTAACTACGGAGCAGTACATCACGACATGAATACGGGATGCACCACATTACAGTATACCCTATGAGAGGGCATCCGGCGTGCAGGATGTAGGAAGCCAATGTGGCATGACAGCCACATATGAGTCACCTGGATGGTCACCATGGCTATGCAGGATGTCAATGGTCATGGCTACATGCCTAGTAGCAGACATCGGTGCCGACCGTCGTGTGTACCCCCGACTGGTGTACTGGCCATGCCTCTCACACCTAGCGGTTGCGAAGGGGAGACAGACATGCTCACAGGGTATCAACGCAGTCGACGCGGTGTGCACTGTACTGTGTGTCCATCTACACAGCTGCTTACTGGGCATGCTCAGACACTTAGAATCGGCACAGTGCAGACAGGCATACACATGGGGCGACGGCATGGGAGGCAGAATGTGGACCATCGTGTGTGTCCAGCCACACAACAGCAAACCGGCCATGCCACAGATGTGGCAGTTGCGGAGGGGAAACAGGCATGCACCGGGTATCAATGCAGACGGGCGCAGTGTGCACTGTACTGTGTGTCCATCTACACAGCTGCTTACTGGGCATGCTCAGACACTTAGAATCGGCACAGTGCAGACAGGCATACACATGGGGCGACGGCATGGGAGGCAGAATGTGGACCGTCGTGTGTCCAGCCACACAACAGCAACCGGCCATGCCACAGGCGTGGCAGTTGCGAGGAAACAGGCATGCACCCGGGGTATCAATGCAGACGGGCGCGGTGTGCACTGTACTGTGTGTCCATCTACACAGCTGCTTACTGGGCATGCTCAGACACTTAGAATCGGCACAGTGCAGACAGGCATACACATGGGGCGACGGCATGGGAGGCAGAATGTGGACCGTCGTGTGTGTCCACCCAAACAACAGCGACCCAGCCATGCTCACACACGTAGTATGTGCTACGCGCCGTCCGGCATGCAGACGGAGTGCACACACCACAAGTCACGGCCAGGTAAACCCGTACACACGTGCAGGGTGGACACACATGCAGTCACACGTACACACACAGATGACAGCACAGGCGTCACGAGTGCAGGCTGAACATGTACACACCGTAGTGTACACTGTAGCTGCTATGCCAGCACCATGTCATCGGTGCAGCAGTATGCCTCACGGTCCAGAAACTGCATGTGACATATGTCCAGAAGACTATGTGGCGGTGTATGTCCATCGTGAAGAGTACACATGTACTATCAATGATCCCACAGGTGTGATGTAGTCCACCCGTACCGGTATACACGGACAGGCGTGCTCCACACATACCATGGGCCTGACACAGGTATGACACATGACTGCAGCTGTACCACAGTGAAACAATGTCTGGATATGTGACATATGTGATTTCCTGGCTGTGTGCATGGACTGCATGCAGGACACATACGAAGCCTGTGATGTACCACATGCATGACACAGGCATACGTGGTAATACACACACGAAGGGAAGGCAGATACATGTCTGTGGTATGCACCCCCTACAGGGTGTAGCGGTGTTCACAGGGACACATACCCTTGTACAGTTTGCCTGTGACAGCTGTGATACCAAACCACAGTCCATGTTCCATGTATGTTGACACACATGTCACAACGTAGCAATGCATACACACATGGCAACAGGGGATACATGTGACACGTGTACTGTGCAAGGTGCAGCCATGCAGGGGCGGTGGCTGGTGTCCGTAACACAGTTGCAACCCCCTCCCACATGCATACCCATCATGGGGGCCATCATATGGTGGCATAGTAACAGCACGCATGGCAGTCTGTGTGTACACCATTTGTTTAAACACCTGTCCACATGCAATGTGTGCAGGTGCTGGTCACACGTGTGTCACACACCATCCTACCCTGCCATGTGCATACAGTCTGCTATGTCGCCTTTACATGACAGCGCTGCCATGATGCATACCCATCGGCCATGCGGGATCGACCATATGTCACATTGCCACTGTAACCCCTACCACCTCCCATGTGCAGATATTGGCACAGCTGCCAGATACAGTGGTAGTACGCAGGATGCACCACATACCGCTGCATGCCTGCACAAATCCCATGTAGCAGGTGTGGCATTCCTAGCACCAACATGTGTGCAGGAATGTGTGCCCATGTATGCCACAGATCGGGGGGACTATGTGCCACGTGCCACACATCACTGTACACCATGGTAGAGATCTGTACCTACCTCAGTGTGGGGTGCATCGATGTGGATGGTGTAGTACATGCAACACGTCATCCCTCCGTGTAGACATGTGTGGCCACCACCATGTCAGTGTGTCAACATGTGTGTATGTCTGCTGCCTGTTGAGAGGGTGTATGCAGATATCGTGTTGTGACTGGACACTGACCACACAGGGTGACCATCCCGTAGTGGTGCTGCATTGTACAGCCCTATCATTGCCATACCTGTGAGCCTTACTGGCCACTTGTGCAAGACCACCCCCTGTGACATGGCACGTCGGTGCATTGTCTTGTGAGGGTGCCGACCACACAGACAGGTGTCCCCATCTGCACACAATGGTGTGTGTGCCATAGAGGTGTATGCCCACGATACGGGAATATTCCTGTACCGGTACAGCATCCGACTGTCGAACACTGTGCACCACAGCTGACAGGTGACACCTGCGGTCAGTAGCCAGCACACTGCGTACGACACCTGCAGAATGTCACCATACCTGTACTGTGTCATGCCATGTATGTGATGTCTCTGTCCACCGTAGCCTGTGGCACCGACCACAGGCGTCAGGTGCAGTATATGTGGACATGTGCGTCATGTACCGTGTAAGCAACCTTACACTGTATCCGGCTCCGTGCTCCGCAGGTTTATGTGTATGACCTCTCTTCTTGCAATCCCGACTGTCTGTTCTCTATATCACAAAAGCTCTGCACCTGCTCCCATAGTATTCCTACATAGATAAAGTACATGTATACTAAATGGAGTACTACACTGGCCTAGAGTCCCCTTGTGTGCCCACTTCCCTATAGGTGCCTTCTGAACCAGTTACACAGCAAATGCATTCACATTCTCTGGCATGTCGAAGGGTCAATTGCTAGCGACCTCTCCTGTTCAGATGGTGAATCTGGGCGTCCTGGCCACTGTTACAGGTGCCTCATGGACACGGACAAGCCGCACCTCCCCCAATGAACATAATACATGTGACAGACGCAACTATATAGCCAGACAGGGGGCTGTGCTCTCTCAAACCATGACCGGCAAGACCACGCGGGAGGGGAAGGACACCATGCACACCACATACCCAGTGTCACATGTGACTATCGCAAATGCTAATCAAACACATGAACACACTAAGACATACCTGGAGGCACTGTAAGACATGTCACGAACCTAACGAGCACTCTGAAGCAGACACACAAGCTACTGCCTCCACAAGACATAGGACATGCAACACATAGTTCTCAACGTCTGTGTGCTAAACTGTCGAACCCCAAAGGTGACACACACACTGCCAGACACACCTGTAATGGGTGACGCCACTGCCAGACACACCGACATCCCACCCACCACACTGAACAAGGGAATGATCACAGTATGCTGCCTGCCGGGCGCTGGAATACGCCACATAACACAGGCACTCAGGTCACTCCACAGCATGTACAGGTATGACGCGGACATTGCCCATGCTGGTGTCAACGACTGGTGGCATACCACCCTGGGATACAGTACAGGAGACATAGAGGGCCACTCAGATTGTGTAGCCCAGGCCGGCATGTCCCTGACCCTGGGCAGTATCCCACCCTCATCAAGTATGATGCCACTATACTGGCTCAATGTGGTCACCCTTGATAATGTGCCTGGTTACCGGTGTCAGTCTGAGGGGATCCAGATTCCTCATACCTGGAATGACATGCTTGGCACGCCACGCCCCTTCGCATGGTATGGCTGGCAGCTGTCGCCCCTGGTCTTCAAGGGTTTGGCGAAGGCACCTGCCACCCCCACAGTGCTCACTGCAGGCACGGCTGGAATGATAAACCTACCACCCTACACTGCAAACCTGGAGAACACACAGGATAATACTGCTCACTGCCAGTGGTCTACGGCCAAACTGCACACCCTCAAATGCCCTCCTCAGTATGGAGGACATCGATGTCAGTGCTGTGACTGAAACATTGGTCAGGGCTGCTGAGAGCACCCCAGCACTATCGGGTCATACCCCATATCACGCGTTCAGGACCATAACCCGGACCTAACACAGAAGGAGGGGGAGGCTCCATTTCCATGAAGGATACACACACCTGCATGTTGGCAGAGATGCACGTAGCAGCAGGGAATATCCAGGTGCAATTAACCATGGTTAGGACTGCCCTACAGTTTGTTGCATGCTACAGACCACCCTCCCAAACCCAGGATACCTGCACAGCCTTCCTGAAGACACTGGTGAGTGTGAATGCTCTCACAACACCGTCATATTGGGTGACATCAACCACCCATACATAGACCGGGAACATTACCCAGGACACAACACCCTATGCCAAAGGTCCCAGGTGTTCATACACCTGACTGCTGTGGAACAACCATGCACCATACCCACAAGGGGGGGACGTATACCAGTTCTGATCATCACACATGGGGACGATATGCTCCACACAGGATGTACATCCCTCAATGGTGATGTCAGACCGTATAGTGAATCCACTGGTGATCCGCATCCTGCACCCAACACCGGCATGGGAGACCACAGTGACGACCTCTCCACAGTGAACCACACACATCATACGACCGATGTGGTACCCTACAAGGCCTCCATGCCAGTGGTAAACACAGGCCACACTGCTGAAACCCTTACAAATGCCTTCTATGAGCACCCCCAGGGATGTCTGCACCAAGCGATCCTGATAACATCAGGACCTTGTCCACCGAAGGCAGGCACATGGTCTGGTGGACCCCAGCCATTGACAAACTGTACAACAAGGGTTGGAGCTAATACATGACAGAGCAATATCAGTACCAGGGAAGGCATCACTGATTAATACCGGCGTTAACATACGATCACACATACAATCATCCAAGGCCGCTTGTGGGAGTGGTACTGCAGAGGACACATAAGACAACCATAGGGCCTTCCTTAGCTGTGGTAGGGACATGGGTGGGAGCACACAGTCATGCCCAGAATTACTCCAGAATGGTACAATGATCACTGAACCCACAGACATTGTCAACAAACCAGCGGACATGTTCCATGCATACATCTACCCCCCCAAGAGGGGACGTATCCATCCCACCAGAGTCTAGCCTCCCAAACATCCCGTATGCCCAGGAGAGATATGATATCTGTTAAGCGGTGAACACAGCACCAATGGGACCAGATGGTGTCCCTGGCTGTGTGCTACACAACCTCATTGAGGCCCTCGCCCTGCACATAAGGCCGCTGTGTCATCTTAGGCTTACTACGGGCTAGGTCCCCGCTGGATGGCATACGGCAACTGTGGTCCCACTACACCAGGGTAGTGCTCTTATGGACTGTAGACATCCCTGCCCTATCAGCTTGACAAGCCTTGTCTGCAAAGCTGTGGGGGGTCCATACTGGAGCCCATAAATACAGACAGTGGTGTACAGCCAATACCGGAACATACCCACATCGACTTAGTCAAGGGCAGATCCTGCCTCCCAAACCTGCTCGACCTGTCTGGAGGGGTCACTAAGGCCATTGATGGGGGTACGTCAGTTTGCACAGACTACCATGACCTGGCGAGAGCGTTCAAACAACACTCCACGTGGGCAGCATGGAAAGGCTCACTAGCGTACATGTGGAGACATATGTCACACGATGGTTTGCCAACTGGATGGAGGTCACACCACACAGGGTTTGTGTTCCTGGTGCCATGTCAGACTCCAAGCTGGTCTCGACTGGTGGCCCACAGGGCTCAGTCCTGGGCCCCCTCCTGTTCGGCATTCAACCTTCCAATGTGCATGCAAACATAGGCGGATTGTGGCAGACAAGGTATGCAGATGACTGCACACCAGCCACCATACTCAACACCCCATCAGACACGGACATCCACCTGGGGTCTCATAGAAATGGATAACTGGTGCCAGAGCCATGGCCTGATGCTACATGCCAGGGAAGGTGTAGACCTACCCAGTGGGAAAGACATGTTCACTCCGACTTACCATATAGGTGGTAAGCCATTAAACATGGTGGACGTGATCAGGGACATGGGTACCACACCTGTCGGTAACCTCTGTCGACACTCACATTGCCAATGTGGTTGGGAAGACATTCCACTGTGGCCACCTGGTCAGGAAGGGATTCACATCCACATCAGGGGAGTTCATTGTACCCCTGTACTCTTCACACATCAGACCAATGATTGCATACAACGCCACATCTGGGATGTACCTAACCTGACACCTGCAGCACTCGGAAGGACCACAAACGTTCCACAACACAGGGATAAAGGTGCTGAGACATGTGTCACATGCTGCCTGACGGAGGGGACTCCGGCTGTATACCTTCTCAGCCCGTCTGCTCTGAGGTGATCTGTGCCTGTCATACACGGCCATGTCCGACCTGGGTGACATGGACATGTTCCACCTCCTAGGCTCCAAGCAAACACGCGCACAGATGCAACTGACAGACACCTCAACACGGACATAAATAGGACGTGCTGGGGGGACAGGGTCATCGCCCAGAGACCCCCTACAACATGGAAAGGATTCCCAGCCCATGTGAAGCAGAGCCACTGACTGACTTTGTCCAAGAGTAATCCTGACGTGTGGATGTGTGATCGTAGGTATGCGCCAGGCATCATCTCTGTGTCACTGCTGGACAGAGGGACAGTGAACCGATGGATGTAGTATCCTTATCCTAAGCGGTGGTGACAGCCACACACACTCTGGCTAGGCTTACACATGCCGTAGGGCACATAGGCTGGTATGTACCTATGCCTATGTACCTATGTAGGGGTCCATGCAGGTTGCGGGTACCTGTGGTATGCTGATATTGCCAGATGTGCCTGTGGGTAACCCACAGCTACACGTGGGGGACTGATAACAGTGCTCCCAGTAGGCACATGCAAGTACACCATATTTGGCATACAGGTTAACAGAACCAACATGGTGCTACACATGTAACCGCCACGCATACCGTGTACACAGATCAATGTATGCTGCACCTGCACTACATGGTATGTCTGCTGCATGATGTCGGTACACAACCCACGTCACATACGCACCTGTCACCTGTCATACACAACCACTGCAACATACACATCGTGCACTATGCGGACACAGGTATCACATACACCTCTCACTATCTTGTCCACCCTGTGCATCAGAATATGTTTGCATAACCGTGCACCGATGGTGTGGAACACGGTGCTGCGGCAGAGGCTTCATCATATGCACAGGGTGATATGTGTGCTAGGGGCATAGGCTGTACCAATGGATGACATCATGTGTGTGTGTAAGGGCCGGTGCATATACTGGGCATGACTGTGCAGTATGCATGTGGATGTGGTGGAGCCCTACAGTTGTATCTGCTGTGTGTGGGTATGTGTGTACACAGTTCAGCCATCTGTGATGCCTACACGGGGTATACTTGGCAGCCCCAGACTGTACAGTGCAGGTTGTATGGCTCACTGTGTCCGCCTGCGGCCACGTGACCCGTGCCTGCCTGGGGTCGCACGGGCACTACCGGGTGGAGGTATGGAGTGGCCACTCTCCGATGACACATGTCCGCTGGAACCGTGTCCATGCTGGGACCGGCCAGGGCCACGTCCATGTGGCCTGCTGTGTCCTGGTGTGGTTGGTGTAGCACCAGCTGCACTACTGCTACTACCAGCACTGTGTGAGTGGGCATGAGAGGTGGCACGCACCCCGCCACCCGCACTAGGTGGTGTTGCTGGCCCACGGCCACGTGTCCTACCTCACCCCTACCAGGTGTTCCAGCACAGACAGCTCACGCTCGCGGATTGACATGCCTCGGTTGAGGATTCCAACCATCTCACCTAATCTCCTATCCAGAACATCGGCAAGCTGCTGTTGAGCATTCGCCAATGACTGGATGTTCTCATTTAAGGAACAGATTGCGGCCCTCTGCAGCCTCTGCCCTTCTTGGTTCTGCCGTTCGGCACGTGCCTGTGCCGCCATTACAGTCTGAAACATGCGTCTGGTGATACCAGCTGCTGCACCTGTACGGCAGGTGCATGTCTACCAGAGCTCCTCCAACGAGCAGCACCAGCCACATGCCTGTGTGGCACATCACCAGTCATTACACTGGCAACATGGTGTGTACCCGCACCTTCTCTAGCCACCACACAGTCCTGCTCAGTGCCAACAGATGATGACTGTCCTTCCTCTATGGGCAACGGTGATGTGGTATGTGTCGGCATCTGAACCATGTGCGGAGATGAAGGGGACATAGGTGGGATGTTAACCAATGGCGCAGCTTCTGCCCGTGATGACCCTGCCTGTGCCTCATGCATATGGTCATCACCGCTAGTATCTGTGGGGACACTAGCATCAGATGGACCGCAGGAGGAGCACCTACAGCACCTGTGGATACAAAGACATACTGTAAGATACATTACACAGACACACACGCAGACACACACACACACGCAGACACACACACAGACACACACACACACATGCTGATACACACACGCAGACACACACACACATGCAGACACATCATGCATGTGATATTGCAGGTGGCATGCAGCATTCCCACACCACAGCTCAGTGAATGCAGGCCAGACATTAATAGTGGTAGTATGCATACTGCCCTGGGGTGCACACTACATCAAGCAGGTGTCATTTCAGTAGGCTTGCAGTACACACATTCATGGTAGTTTGCATGCATCACCATGATACACCGTGTGGCCACAGGTGGGTTAACACTACACATGGCTGGCGTCACTTTGTCATGTACACCGCAAACATGTGCGATAACATCTGGACATGTGACAATGGTGTCCCACCACATGCACCACATCAAACTGGACGTCACAGTGCAGTGTTATGTGTACAGGCTACAGATAGAATGCATGTGTAACAAGGATGTCTGTGCAGGTGTGGTTGGTGTGAGCTGTGTACATAGCTGTACAGTGGGGAGTATGGGCACTGTGCCACTGCATGGCAGCAAGACACAGGTATGTTTCTGTGCGATGCGTAACATGGACGCATTGCATTGCCATGTCTGCAACACTGGAGCAGACCCAGGTGTGCATGTCATACCTGGACACATGGGGAATATCTATACAGTGTAACATGCCTATTACTAGCAACAGTCTCACCTGCGACGGACCCATGTTTGTGCGACACGCCAGAGGTACCTGTATAGGGGCGACACAACAGTATACACATTATCCATTACTGTAGCCACAGTAAGCACTGTGCATGTCACATCATGTACCTGTGTGGTAGCATGTGTTATGCACATGTCTGCAAACATAACGTAGCATACTGTAGTATGCAGCTTGTGTGGCCATATACCTGGCATGTGTTGGTACATTATGTGGTGTACTATGACACCCACACCTATGTCAGTTATCATACACACATGCAAGACTGACTTACCAGGCAGCTCCAGGCTCATTGGTTGGGAGACACCCACCTCCACGATGGCAGCGAGTGTTTCTGCATGTTGTTCCCTGGGTGTCCCCAGACTGGCCAGGAGCTCCTCCGTGTGTGTGAGTGGGGGCTGGGTTGGTGGCCCACCACCTGTCCCACCTTGTTGTCTGGCGATTGTGGCGGCACGCTGTTTCGCATGCCGAATTAGGTCTGTGCAGTGTCGGCGGATCTGCTGGTAGGTGCGGTTGTTGCCACCCACGTTGTTCACCCTCCTGCGCATATCCTGCCACAAGTCGTCCCGCTGTGCTTGTTGTGGCACATGGCTGAATAGTATATCGTAGTTGTCGTGGAGCAATGGGATAATCACGTCATCCTCCTGGCAGCTGAAGGCTGGCAGCCGGGAACGTGGCATTATCTGTAAGACATAATGATGGTGACAGGTCACATTTACACTGATGTACTGGCATACTGCTGGACATACATTGCTATGACATGTACAACATCTGCACAGTAATCTCTGCGATGCATCATGGCAGTGACACAACTGACATGTTGCCGTCACACCATTAAGCAGTGGGTTTCATATCATATCTGTGTGTCAACTCATCACACTGTACACACACCATGTTGATGGTAGCCTGCTGTGGACATGTGTACCTGCCTGCACCTGTGTTCATATCAGTTGGCACGTGTCCCAATGTGACAACAGTTGTACTGTTCACCTGGATGCTGTGTATATGTCAGTAGGCATCACGTACGCGGCCATTATGAATGTCAGCGGTGGCACTGCACACATACACATGGACACCTGTACATGCATGTGTTGTGCCATGTACATCTACACAGCACTGTACGGGTGTTGGCCAACCTGCCACGGCTCACCTGTATTGCACATGTGATACACATGGGACAATGTGTAACCATGTGACATTTGCAGGAAAGGTCATGCATAGCATGTGCGCACGCACGTTGTCCACACAAACACACAGCACCTGTGACACCACAGGGTGCATCACTGCCACATTACTGGTGTGGACGGTTGATAGTGCAAGTGCCATTTGTCCATCGCACCATGTAGGACTGTGATAGCACGTGCAGCCTTGCTGAGCAGGGCTGCATGGTATGGCAGGGTATGTCACATACATGGCACTGGGATGTGACCCACCTGGGGGGTACTGATATTGGCAGGGTGGCTGTCATTCCATATGTCATTGCTTATGTGTATATGGACATTACACATGTCTATCAACTTGGTGTGGACACTGGCCTTCTGCAAGGTAGGCTGCATGCTGCTTGGTGGGGGTGTGTATGGTGCATGCAGGTATCGCACATCCATGCATACACATTACCCCGACAGGTGCTATGTGCTGCGATATTGTTCAACACAGTGCTGTATGTGCCCACACACTGCTATCCCATGCACATGGATGTTTGCCTGGCCTGACATGGGTACCACATATGTCTACATCCAGTGCCTGCTGCCACCCCCATGTCAGCTGGTGCACTGCACAGCGCCATCCCTCCCACGGGGAGCGTGGTGTTGGGCACAGCATGGGTATCCATGTATGGGGACAGGGATGTTCACAAAGCAGGGGCACTGATGGTATCGTCGATCGGACCATACACGTATGACGCACACCTCACACACACAGCCCATTCAGTATGTTGTTCGCAACACTGACACAGCTATACTGCTAGGCCGGGGACATTCCCAGACGTACATACACAGATGCGTGCACATCTGTCTGTGGCATGGGCTAAAATAATGGTGGGGTTCAACACATAACGTGTTTGAGTGTGGCTGGCGCAGACCTTCTGTGCACATGTCTACACAGTAAGCCTGTTCTACAGTAGGCAGTGGTGATGTGCTGTACACATGTCGATTCTGCACATTGTGTTGGTGTCTGTCTGTCCACGGGCCAGTGGAGGGACACACAGGGGTATTAGTGAACATATATGCATGCCACCCTGTACTGCTGTACTGCTAGCTTCTCGGGTGCTACTGTGTCATGGACATGCACACCTTACCCGAATGGGTAGTAGTGGGTTGCCACCCGTACCCATCTCCTCTTGTGGGTTGCTATGATCCAACACCCTCTTTGTATTGTATGTTCAGGCTATGCACCTGTGTGGGGCATGTGGGCATGAAATGCACTACTGCACCTTTGCACCCATTGCAGACCATGTCACACAGGTACACTGGCAGCCATACACTTCACAGCTTGATGACGGTACAACACATGTTGTACACACATAACACATATCCTGTGGGACATGGTCATATGTACAGGCATGTACAACAGTCACGTACCACTGCTACCCCTACATGACGGATATGCAGTACATGTGTCGGTACAGCAACTGTCACATGTAGTCGTGCAATGCCCCCTACCTACATGGCGTGGTACTGCCTGTGGGGATATCGTCTGCATCCATGCTATGGCCATAGCTGACAGTTGTACATCGATATGTGCAACATACCTCCTTTGGTGTTCTCTTGGATGCATGTCCAACATGGCTCCGCATTGTTTGTGTCTGTCACACAGTCATTGTTATACATGGTTTACATGCCAGCCATGGCGTACTGTGTGTGATTCCATGTACTTCATTGGGATACCAGCATTATACATTATGACGGCATATTCCAGCCATCACATAGCCTTCCTAGATGACACTGTTAGCCAGCCAGTAGGAGGTGTTCCGCCATCTGCACATAGGTCACACAGTACGAGGGCGGCTGACACCCATTCTGGGGACAGGGTTCTGACAGCTGTGGATGGGTGTGATGCTGTCGACAACCATGACTGCGCCTGATGCTCACATCTGTATGGGTAACATTCACAACACACACCTACCTTCACGTAGCAACACATCATCCACAACAATGGACATTCCTGCCAGAACAATGTGTGCAGTATGTCTGTATGACCACTGCAGGCACCACTGGTGGCCCCCAGCATGGCAGCCAACAGCACCAGTGTATATCCCGTGGAACCATGGGTTACACCATTCACAACACACCTGTCTCAGATAACCCTGTTGTGGATCACAGTGCAGTTCCACACATCATGTTACACTAGGCATCATGCACTGATATGTTGCGGACGTGTGAACGGCTGTGCAACTCAACATATGCGCACATGACACATCACCTTGTGCAACATGTCTGTCATACCACATGTTATTGTGACCGCCCTGTGATGGCATTATACAGGCTACGTGTACTGGGACATGTGATGGCTCACCGGTATATTCACCCTCTGGGTGTGTGTCTAGCCAAGTGTACGGTAGGCAGTGGTCTGAACACAGGGACACTGTACATTGACCTACTCTGTCACTGCAACTGTTGACTATGCTCATACTGTACTTATACAGGCATGTGGTATCAGACCACTATGACAGTCCTGGTTGACCACACTGCTGTTGCACACATGACCTGCGGACATCTGCCTGGGGTGTGGAGCACACATGTACATCTTCACATGCTATACTGCCTCTGTGGCGGTGTCACATGACTGTCTACAGCAGGGCTGTTACAGGCAGGCACGGCATGCGGTCATGTGGGACAATGCTTGCACCTTCCACTGTGCTGCACACAAGCAAGGCACACACACTAGTGCACGACTCACATTTATCTGCAGTGCCTGGGACCTGCCTCCATGCTCTGCACAGCACACCTGCAAGTACAGATTGTACACGGATCATACCTCACAAGCACATACCTGGACTGCAACACACACAGGTGAGAGGATCCCACATCACACAATGTTTTGCACACATACTGGATATTTGCCAAACACAATGCATCGTAGGTGCTCCATGTTCAGATACCCATGTTTGTGACCACTACACACATTGTAACACGCAACAGAGCTTACACTGTACACCACAGGTTACATGCTGTCTGTGTTGTCATACTGTACATTGGGCCTCGGACAGCTGCTACTGCCATGTGCTGACAGCAACCCACACTTCCCTAGAGTGAACACCCATGTACCCACACATGCTTGGGCATGCACTCCACCGAGCTGGGTGACACATTACACAACACATACCATACCTACACTACCCTCAGCATGCACAATACCTCCATGTGTCTGGTGTGTTAAACCTGGGGTTATCCCCCTTTGGTAGATGAACATATATGCTTCACGGCCCTGCTAGCCACACCCTGGACACACACCCATCGCAGCATACATGGTACATGTGTTCTACAGCCGATACTACTGCCGTGGGCTGACAGGGGTTGTTAATGGCATGGCGCCCCGGCAGATGGACAGTCTACATGACTATGCTGACACATATCACAGTGCACTTCCGTAGCATGTACGCAATGGTAGGGACCATGCTATTCCACACAGAGACATGGCGGTACTGGCCTTTTCACAGACGCCATGGTGGTGGTCATGTTCCATGCACATCTGCTGTATGGGCACATGTGCAGGCTGTTGCACGGTGGGTATATTCACATGTGTGGGGTGCATCACTTGACAGCCATGGTGAGTCATCGTGGTCCATCACATGCTCCAAGGCTAGCTACCTACACATGACTGCCGCACATTGCAGTGTGGGTCCTCAGGCAGTGTGGTGGTATGTCTGTGTTGTTTGGCTACATCCACATTCGATGTCACGTACAACAGTCACCCAGGCATTGCTGACTGAGATAATGTTGGCAACATGCCAGGCAATGGTGTACCTACCAACAATACACACTCTCACTCACTACAGGGTTGCAATCCATACATGGACATCGTAATGTCCCTGTGGACACATACATGGTACTGCCATGCACACGTTATGTCCTAAGACACTGTCCCAATGTCACCTTCCGAGCTCCCTAGCTGTTATGTCCCGCCAACCTGTTTGGTATGTGTCTCCACACCAGCCCACTGACTTCACTGCTAGCCTGTTGTCGGACATTGTGTACCTTGACCGTCACACTGCCGCATCTATCGCACTACACATGGGTGGCACTGCATTGCACGTGTGGGACTGCATTTGTACACCCATGACTGGGCCATTCTGTATGGCACTGGGGCACATCCTCACAAACGTGCTTCACACACTCATTGATGACCTCCATGCCTTTACTGGCACCCTTGTTGGGCTTCTGTGTGCCACAGCACGCCACATACACATGCTGGCCACCTGTCATACCATTGCATGGGTGTTTGGTGTAGTACAGAGGGCAACAGATCAGACATTGTCCACAGATTGGCCTTCAGCACCATTCCACATTCTGGTATTGGCAATGTACACATCCACCGTCACATCATACCCTGTGTCTCAGGATGTTAGGCTGTATGACTCCTGGGCAGGACACACAGTGGTGCCAGCATATCATGCTACCTACTACATGTCAGGTACATGTGGCATTACACAGTCCTCAGTCATGGGGCCATTCATGTTCACTATTTGCTTACATACACAACATGCTGTCACAGAGTACTGTCCATGCCTAGATATCCCACATCTACATACCTGGCACCATTATAGCTCCACCAGCTCATACAGATAACAACTGTACGGGTGTCGGTGTGGCAGATACATCATGTGGGTGTCATGGCATCAGGATGCATGACACATGGTGCATGCACATCACCTTTGCATGGCAACATTCATCCACTGAGTATCACATGGATACTGTCCCTGTACATGCATATCAAATTGTACATGGTTGCTGTACACACACAGGACCCACATGGTGCTGTGGTTGCCATATTCCACTGTGGCATGGGTACACATCTGCAGGGCCACACCTATCTGTACTGTGTATGTTGCTGGTACATAGGTAGCCATTGTACCTGTGGCATACACACATCTACACATGGGCAGGGTTACAATACCACATTCGTGGTGTACCTTCCACGACGGCTACGACTTTACATGGCACAGCATTATCATGCCATGATGTGTACCAGGCTCAGACAGTTTACATCTGCGGCTGACTGACGGGTAACACATCTGTATACATCTGCATACCACATACACAGGGGTGTCTTCTGCTCTGACATGGACCATGTCCTCCACATTACTGATGCATGTAGTACTCATACATGGCAATTGCAGTGGGCAGAGTGAACGCACCAGTCATGGATATGTGCACACATGCCACATTGCATGGGCTGGGCTTCTGTGTTACTTACGCAGACACAACACACACCGTGCGGAGGAACATAGGTCCTGTGCACATCCCACAAGGACACACAGTGGCACTGTTCATGTGATAGCTCCCTTGCTATTTGAGTGACATGTAGTCATGGTACCACCACAGCAGCAGTACTGTGTAGACATGCAGTTGACACCCACCTCTTCTGTTCACTGGACACTACCATGGGGAGGTGACACTACTGTGTCCACTGCACATGTGTTTACACATGGACCTGCCGGACTTCATTGTTGCCCACATTGCACCTGCTACAGATCGTTTATCCATGGTTACTTGGTGTTCCTTCCATTTCGGATGGCTATTATGCTACTACTCTGTCCCATATGTACAGGCCATACATATCCTGTTATTGTACATACCAATAGGCCATAACTCCATTATGCATGATATGCCTGTGATACTGTGTATGATGTCTGTCATATCCACCATGACAGCTTTACATTACACATAGTTGACATATTATCCCCTACTGCAAGGCATACGTGCACGTCGTGTGCACATTACGTATGAAATTGACGGTATATGCCCATACACATGTGTGCTGTGATAGTATACATACATGTCCTATCCCCTGCTATGGTACTTCCTTGTTGGACATCCACTGCCAGCATCGGCGTGTGGTGTGGCATTGTTCTGTGTTCTGCCCCTGTGGCAGCCCTTGTGTTATCCCGGCTGTGTACATGATGTCCCACTGCTGTGCACACGGTGTCCACAGTCATTGGTATGCTCAGCAGGATAGCACTACATAACCACCTTTCACCACTCTCTGCATTATGTACAAGTATCCTTACTTACAAACACCGTTCACATACAGTGCAGCTTCGTCATACACATCATGCGTTACACACCCGTACATATTGTGGGTTCTACATACCTTTATGTGTTTCCTTCCGTTTTCATTACGTGTCTCGCTATTGCGTTTTCTCACTATATCCGTTTGTAGGTTGTAGTTCGGTATGAGCATACAGTTTGAATATCCTGGGAGTCATCCTTATATTCGTCGTTACCTGCAACATGTGGGTTCATCACACCAATGGCTGTTCCTCAGTGTGTACTTGTGCGCATATCACCTGTGCATCTACTCCATTCATACATTACGCGTCGTAACTAGGGCATGGTTGCATTCCTCACCTGGGCGTTGGTTATTTGCCCTACCTTCGTGGAGATGGTCTGTATTGTGTTATGTTATGTGTAACTGCAGCCACTATGTGTGGCGTCAGGTACATTTCACACTGGTGTTAGCCGTGGATTGTGTGTGTTGGGTATGGTATTCTGTTCGACATGTGGGTGTCCCTGTCCTGACGGCGTATGTTGATGGCGTCTTGCATTCGGATGTGTAACATAGCTGTTGTATTCCTTTAAACAATGGATGCAAGTATGCATCCGCTGTTGATAGTGTTTCCCACGCGAGATGTTGCGGTTATGCAGCTGTCATTGACTGCCTGTATGTTTGTGCTGCTATTACGGCTTGTATCCCTTTGATATGTGCGATGGGGAATATCGGAGGTTGTAGGTGATGGATATGGGTTGTGGGCCTTGCATCTCTACATACACGATATGCTTGTCTGTGTGCTCCATCCCTGCCTGGGAAGTTGGCAGTTACTTGTCTGTTGTTCTGGGAGTGTAGGTAGTGTTGTTGTCATGTGGTGTTGGTATCGCCTGCGTGTGTGCTTCCTGCATGTATTCCTCCATCACATCGGTGGTATATCTGCGGTTGTTTGTACGTGATGACTATCCATTGTCATTCTGTCCCGGATATTTACAGTCATTGTGGTCCTGTACTTTGGAAGGCCTATTTGCTAGTCGTTGCCACCTCTTCAGGTGGCGATTGCTTGTTTGACACTTGTAGAACAGACAGCGGTGTTTACGGGCCGATACGTGGCCACGATCAGTACCGGGGTAGCATATGCGTATTTCCACGGTACATAGCTATTGCTGTGTGACTTTGCCGACGTATCATTTTGCAATTAGCATATCGGTGTCATACATACGGTCAGGATTTCTACATACGTCCTTTCCATTTCATGTTGGCTATATTCCTGTGGTACATTCTGGGACATTTTCACTTTGCATTGTTATACGTCGCCACACGCCTAGCCAGGGAGGGGCTCTCAGTACTACTTTGGGAGTACTGGTGTACATACGCCTGTGGTTCCTATACTGTATGCCTACACATGTTGTTCCACTCCGCCAACATACACATTTTACAGTGGCACACACATTACACTCGCACAGCGGAACACACAGCACCATCACCGCACACGTGCACATACTGCGGCAGTCACAGGGATGGTTGCACACAGTACCTGCATGGCCCACATCACCGGCGGCAGTGTCTACCTCCACCCTCATATCATCATAGTATTACCCGCACATGTACTGTTACTGTACTGTGGCCTGGCGATCATCCCGACTCGCGGTTATGCATTTCGATATGTTGAGCTTTCCATGGGTGGCGGTTTCCTGTTCTGTTAAACCTCCCAGATGCTCAGGTTGTAGTTCACTATGTTTACTATGTACAGATATCGCGTTTTACTTCTCTGTCACCTTGCATCCCTCTCATTCCCTGTCTTACCTGTTGTACTTTATATGTATATGTGTACATATATTTCTATGTGTGTGGTTATATCTATCTCCATATCTGTATATGCACATATGTACATGTCTATATGTATACACCTTGCAGCGAACAAGGCAGCATACAGCAACGCCGTCTGCTGTAGGACCCACGTACGGTTCAGGTGTTGGCGTTCCATGCTCCACTAGCTGTTGGGTGTGCAGTGTTTGGGTGCTGCCTATGTTGGAGTCACACATGGGGCCACCCATATGGTACACTTTACGGGTGGCCATGTTTGTGTGCCGTCCATTTCACTGTGTGTGCAGGTAGGGAGGTGTCAGTCCATGGGGCCTACGCTGTCAGAGTATGTGCTATACGTTCCCTCTTTGCCAGGGCATAGGCATATTGGGTACGCCTCCGTCTGCCTACTGGGGCTGGCACAGTGTGTTCATGGTCCTGAAAACTCTGTGCCTGTACTGGCCTTGGCAGTTGTGGTGGGCTTTGTGGCCCTTCACCATTATGTCCCTGCAGCAGCTGCTTCCGCAGGATCATATTATGTAGCATGGCACATACTATGAATATGTGGGCACATGTGCCTGGAGAGTACTGCAGGGCTCCACCGGATGTATCCAAGCACCAGAACCGTGATTTCAGCATCCCAAACACACGCTCTATGATTATTCTGGTTTGTGCGTGTGCCTCATTATGGCGTTCTTGCATGTGTGTGTGTGCATTTCTGATGGGAGTCATCATCCACGGCTCCAGTGCATAGCCAGCATCCCCACAAGGTGGCCTTGTGTGATGTCCCTCCTGGCGAATACCTGATACAGCTGTGAGGCATGCCAGATATGGGAGTCGTGGTAGCTTCCAGGGCTGCCAGCACACACATCCATGATAATGCCCTGCGCATTGCACACGACCTGGCAATTGATGGAGGGGAATACCTTGCGGTTTATGTAGCGTCTACTCTGCTCCCCAGGTGGTGACTTGATTTGTATGTGCGTACAGTCTATCGCACCCAGTACCTCCAGGTATTGTGCCACACGGTGGAAGTGGCGCATATTGCTAGCCAACTCCTCCTGAAATCTGGGGAAGTATATATGCTCATTGGCATGTGGTAACATGGCATCCAGAAACTGGTGTAGTACCCTGGATGCTGATGCCTGTGAGATACCCATTATATCCCCAGTTGGCCTTTGAAAGGTACCTGTGGCCAGTATTCGCAAGCTTACACATACCTTTGTGTCCACTGGGATGGGCTCCCCTCTGTTGTTTCTTGTTCTCAGGCGTGGCCGGCACAGCTCCGCTATTTGCTGTAGAGTGTCCCTATTCACCCTGTAATGCTCTACTATCTCCAGGTCTTGTAGCACCTGGTAGGTTACCCTTGGTCTGAACACTCTCCTTCTCCTCTGAGGCCTACTGTAGTTGTCGGCACCCTCCTCCACAACTTCGTCTGTCTCTAACACATGCTGATGGATCACGGCCACGGCGGCACCCAACATGTACATTTTAAAAGTTCCCCGTGTGTTTACACCTAGAGTGCGGCGTTTGGGAATACACGGCTGTGTGTTGTGTGCATTCACACTTTATACTGTTGTGCTGTACACCCGGTGATGTCATAGGGTGTGTCTGTGCGGCCGTATCTGTGGATTATCTTCCGTGTTTTACCGTTGGCACTGCAGCGCTGTTGCCTTTGGTGTTGCATTACTCTTGCCTGCATTGTATTAGCTTTCATCCTTACCTTACTGTTTCTGCACGTTGCACCTACTATTTCCTGGCTTGCATCCTGCAGAGCCCTGTCATGTGTAGTTTCTGGGACATGGCATATCGTGCGTTTTGTCTGCCGCCACCGTTATGCTGCCTGTCTACTTGGCTCTGCTGTATCAGTTCTTCACTCTTTGCAATCTGCTACCTACCCTACTTTCTTTGCATTCATATGCCTCCCCTATCCCATTTTGCAGGTTTCTGCATGCAGAGTTGTCAGCTGCCGCCAATTGGCCTTCGTGGGTTGATTGGTGTTGATTGCTCATTACTACTCCAATTTCACTGCTTCCGCATTTCCTCATATTCTCAGCATCACCTTCCTGTATCCGTTATTGTTGACGGGGCGGGCGTCACATGACTGGGTTAAGGGAACGTAGTCATCCTCGTGCATATGCATCTCTGCGCGCATTGTGTGCTCTCAGCTTAACTATTTCCCCACACGCCGGTCCTGCTGCTGTGATGTGCAATGTACAGCCCATGTTTGCTGGGCTCCAATGTACTTCCTCCTACAGTGGCACACCCCTCTGCAGTTGACATGTATTCCCTCTGAGCCACTCCTCGGTGTATTACCGCTGGGCTGTTTGGTCCAGCCTTACGCCGGCGGGAGTTTTGCGATTCAGTATCATCTGCCTCATTTGCATGGCATTGACTACTAATTCATAGTTACCGCGCCGAACACTGCCGCGACTCCTTGGCAACCCTTGCACCGTGGATGTGGCTTTCCATGCATACCATGGTGTATTGTGTCTTTGAAGCTGATGTGTATTACACTGCTCTTTTATGACATTGTCATATTATTTCATTGTTTAGCACCTTCCGCGGACATGTCCTGGGGTTCTGCTGTGTGTTTCTGTGGACATACCATTTATGTCATTGTTTACGTGTTGTGCATGTTTTCTTTTGACATTCTCTGTGTCTTTCGCCATTGGCATATGGCAACAGTGTGATACCTGACGTTGACAGCCTTCCGTTACTCCTATGTCATGTTTGGGTAAATGTAAACCGTTTTTTTTTGGTTTACATTGCCGTGCCCTTATGCTACGCCTGCGCCATTTCGTGGATCGCTATATGCCTTCATTTGCATGGTGCAACACCGCACATGGGGTGTTTAACATACCTACACCGGAGGCGGCGCAAATCCGGCGCACGCCAGTAGTGCACGTGGATTTGGATCGTACCTGAATCGCTCGGCGGCCATATCTGGCATTGTAACACCTGCGCTATGAGTGCGCCTGGCACAAGGTTCATGAATCCCGGGGGTAATCTAATTATTTTAAATAAAATTTCTTCATACTCTTGTTAAAAAATATCAGTCAGAGTTCTTTCTGATAAATGCACACATATCTATTTATATGTTTCCTTCTTCACAATAATTATGCTGGAACCCTTGTTGTTTGATTACTACGTCTTGATTACATTGTAGTCGGTTTTGAATCTTTAATTAAAATAAAAGTATTTTCCATTGCATACATTTCTAAAAATTAATATAAAATACTCTTAAAAATCATTTTACAAAATACATTTATAGGTTCATAGATTCATAGATAAGTAGTGGGCAACAGTCTGCAGACCATTACAAGCCTAACCAAAAAAATATGATTTAAAAATTTTCTCTAGTTCCAAGGAGGGCAAGACAAGATAGACTGGGAGAGAATTTGAGGCTGTCCATCCCAGTTATCTAGGTTTACCTTGAAGGTGGCAAAGTTGCTACTCTGCTTGACATGTCCAGCTTGTTCCAGAGCTGAGGGATACGCTGGGATATGAATCTATCATGCCAGTGTGTCTTATTTATCTGCTGATGAAGGTTTAGTTCCTTTAACCAAGTGTTTAGGTACCATTAGTTCTGCAAAGGAATAGGAGGTCAAATAGGGTTGGATATTTCATAGCTCAAAGGGCTAGACACAGATCTCTATGGAGAAGTGTATAAGAGACTGAGTAAAGAGAAAGGGCTGCCATTCTCTCCTGATAACAAAGATTTTTGCGGCCGCTGATCTTTTTTGTTATGAATCTCTGAGGTCCCTCAAGTTGTGTGACATGTTTAGACAAATACATGCCAAAAGGTGCATTCTATTCAATAATGAGTCTGGTAAGATATGAATAAAGAGAAAGTAAGACTTCTCTGAATGTAATGGGGATGCCTTTGGAAATTGGATGAGCCAGATAAAAGGCTTTCCAAACTACTGGGGAGACATAATGGTCATATGATAAGGAATTATCAACAAGAGTGCCTAGATCCCTTACAACAGTGTCTGATTGGAGGGGCGCATCACATATATGGTAAGTGAAGCTATTTTGCTTACCAAAATAAACTTTACTACATGTTCTACATTTATCTTAAGACCATTGTCTTTGTACCAGTTGTTAACATGGTCTAACCCATGTTGGACATCATCAACATTTGGAATAAATTTATTATATTTTGAACTGCATAACTGGTGGACTTTTGTAAAACCTCCTATAACTTCATTAGTATTCAATTCAAAATACAAGGTTTTATTTATTTATTTAATGACATTTGATTACAAGGAAAGGACCACTGCAGTGGTACAGTGGTTAGCATTGTCGCCTCACAGCAAGAGGTTCTCTGGTTTGATTCTCAGTTGGGGTGCCTTCTGTATGGAGTTTGCATGTCCTTCCTGCAGTCACGGTGGTTTCCTGTGGGTGCTCCAGTTTCTTCCCATATTCCAAAGACATTACGTAGGTGGATTGGATACTCTAAATTGGCTGATGGTGTGAGTGTGTGTGTGAGTGGTACTGATGAAATACTGTGGCAGGGCTAACCCCCTGGATGTGTAAATCTTGGCTCAAGGTAATTTCCACTGTTGAAGTGACACCCTGACCATTGTGCAAAATGGGAAAAGAGGTTGAGGATGGATGGATGTATTACCCAGAAAGTCCAACTGGATAAGTGGGCATTTTCAGCAGCAGCCTGGGGAGAAAAGCTCCAAAGTACTGCAAAAACATTTTAACAACAATA
Source organism: Protopterus annectens (assembly GCF_019279795.1). Taxonomy (NCBI): domain Eukaryota; kingdom Metazoa; phylum Chordata; order Ceratodontiformes; family Protopteridae; genus Protopterus; species Protopterus annectens. The sequence continues at coordinate 1,241,083,137 of NC_056732.1, read as the reverse complement.
ATTTTACAATCTTCAAAATAACACACAAAAAAATCTACAGATTTAATACTTATACCAAATTAGACATAATGTGAACACATTGTTTAAAAATATATACAACTTACATGACAATGATTTAATATTTAGAGAAACATTATCCAGTTTAGAGAAATTAAAGGTAAGTTAGTATAATACAAACAGGAATTGCAATATGAAGTGGGGAAACCAGGGTTATGGCATATTTAGATAGAGAGTCTGGGAAAGAAATTGATTGAAGTAAGTGAAGAAGAAGGTGTAAGCTATGAATAGGTACTTGTTTATATTTATGGATATAGTTTAATTTGGGATAGAGCAAGAACAGAGCCAGATTTTGGCTAGAAAGTATTTTAGACTGGTTTTAAATGACTGGAGGGAGGGTACTGACCTAATGGCTACAGATAAGGTGTTTCAGGTCTTAGCAATATGGTATGAGTGCAGACCATCCCCAGCAGATTTGATAGATTTGTGGACAGAGAGGAGTTTTTGGTCATTGGATCATAGTGACCAAGGGGGAATATATTTGTGTAAAATGGTATTTAGTGCACAAACAGATGTTATATAATTTTATAGGTGGTAAGAAGCTGTGTATATGTTAGTTGATGGGGTAGTTCTAACGAGTGCAGGCTTTTTAGTGCTATACAGTGGTGAGTTCTGAAAGGGGTCTGTGCTGCAAATTTAGCTACTTTATTACAGCATTTTCAAGTTTTGTTTTTTTGATGCCCAGAGGTTAGTAAGGATGAGAGCACCATAAAGTAGTCAGGGGAGAAAGTAAGTAGTAGCAAGTGTAGTGTTACTTGCATTGGTGAGAAAGGTTGTGGCTCTGTAAAACATGCATAGTTTTTGGTGAGTTTTTTAAGCAATTTTGTATATTCAGGTGAAAGTTAAGATTACCATTCACTATTATCCCAAACATTTGCTACAAGACATGGCTTCTATGATTGTATTATCAAGAGAGAGGATTTTACTTTTTTGTTTTCATGAGAGAGAGATTTTTGGGGGGGGGGGTTTGTTTTTTTATCACTTAGTATAGGAAACGTCTCTGTGTGGAAGATTTTCAGTCCATATATTTCTAGTTAATCACTGTATATTAATCAGATCAAACAACAGTAGTAGAAGTAGCAAACTTAAACTCGTCAAGTCAAAACAAAACAAAACAAAAAATAATAATAGAAAATATATAATTGTACAGCATTACTAAGTATTCAAATGTAATCCAAACAAAGCAGGCAGTCTGTTTCCAGTCAAAAATCCTTTATTAAGTACACAGACAAGCTATCCAAGTAAAAAAAAATAATAATTTCCTCACAAGCTTTCTAAATATATATATATACTTCTAATCAGGCATGGGAGTAGTTTATTGTGCTGTAAAACAAAGTGTTATTGGTACACATGTTAAATTCATATCCCTTCCCACATTAGTGTGACACTCAAGCTGGTCCTGCCCTCCTTAGTAGCTGTCATAATAATATATAACTCTTATGTACTTTAAATAAAATTTATAATGATGTGGGTACCTCTTATTTAACCAGATTATTAAATAGATTATTAAGTCTGTGATTTTATCCAAGCAATATACTACATGGCTGGAAATATATCAGCCTTAGTTCATTTGGCAATCAAAAAAAAAAAAAAAAAAAATATATATATATATATATATACATATACATTTTGCATGTAAAAATCAATTTCTATTTTCATAACCTATTGTTAACAAAGATCACTTTCGTCCTTCTAGACTTCTTCAAGTCTGTGTACAAGAACCCTAAAAATAATCTGTACAAATATATATAATTGTATAATTAGTTAGTATTGTTATTACACATAATTTTGAATAAAGTGGAAAAAATAACCAGAAAAAAATAAAAATAAGAAAAAATATATGTATGATGATGGAAACAAAATATACACTTAAATTACAACTGATTTAAAATGGTATTTAAAATAAAATAAAATACAATTAGTCATGTAAACAATGTGGCAATTTTCTAAGTTCCAGTGCACTTTTAATTGAACACTAGTAGTTTAGTCCAGGCTTCCTAAAAGAGTTCAGCTTTAATTGCCACATGAGTTCATGTTTCTCCAGAATATTCAAGATGTCTCCTTCAAGATCACCCATGTCTATGTAATCCAGGATCTAGAACTTAAAACCTGTGTGCCTTTTATGAAGAGAAAGGTATTTGGCTAGTGCATTATGTTTACATCCAGAGCGGATTTCTGACAAATGACATGAAAACCTACGCTTGAGTTTATTTACAGTCTTACCCACATAGAATGCATCACATTCATTGCACTGTGCCCTGTAAATTACTTTTGTAGTGTTACAGTCACCCCCTGCACTGGTTTTAATGATTTTCTTTAAATAAGGGCAATAAAAACTATCACCTTGCTGTATAAATATACAAAATGTACAATTAGTTTCACATCTTTTCGTGCTTTTCTCATATGGTCTAGGTTTAAATTCAACAAAACTTCTAATGTTCCTGGCCTTCCTATAAACAAATGATGGGACTTCACCTAAGATGTTAATCAGAAAAGGGTTTCCTGTGACAATGTCCAAGTTTTCTTCAATAATATTTTTGATACTGTGATAATCCAAAGTGTAAGTCAGGATGCAGCTATTTTTGCATTTGTCATTCTCTGTGGAATTACTTAACATTTTTCTACTGGGGAGGTTGAGTGAAGGTGTTTCAGCCCTTTTTAGTTCTATAATGGGTTCCAGGATGTTTTTTAACATCTGACTTTCATAGCTTCTCACTAGAAAATCCTTCTATAAGTTGTTCAGGTTTCTCAAAAATGGTTCCATCTCTGTGGTAATTCTAGCTAATCTATAGCCTTGGGACTTCACTACATTATACTTGTTTTTTGTAGGATGTACACTTTTACTGTGGAGTAATAAGTTAACCCTTGTTGGTTTTCTGAATAGATCAGTGGTGATTCTGTTATTGTTGGTGTCCTTGGAAATCTGCATATCTAAAAAAGTGGTTGAAGTAGAGCTATGGGAAGAGGTAAACTTCAGGAAGGGGGTTGTTTGATTGAGGTAAGTAATAAAATCTCCAAGCTGCAAGGTGTCACCTTCCCACACAATAAAGATGTCATCAATAAAACGTAAATAACATGTGATATGCTGCATGTGGTCTGTGTTGTTTAACACAAAGTTCCCCCTCCCATTTGCCCAGGGCTATGTTAGCTATGCTGGGAGCCATGGCATCCCCATTGCTATACCAGTGTTATGTTTGTAGCATTTGCCATTGAAAGTAAAGAAACTGAAGTCCAGTACAGGATTAATGAGCTTGCTTAACTTTTGCAGTTCTGCCTGTGTACCCTGATTATGTTTCTTAAAAGACTCCATAGCTGCTGTTATACAGTAATTGTGAGGGAGCATTGTGTACAAGGATTCCACATCAATAGTTAATAAAATACTGTTAGCTTCCACTGTAATGCTTTTTTTATTTTATTTATTTATTTATTTATTTATTTATTTATTTATTACAAACATTCATCATTTGCATTACAAAGACATGCATCTGGAGCCTTTCTCCCCGGGCTTCCGCTGAAAACTGGCTTTTTTCCAAGTCGAACTTTCCCAGTTAACAAATGTTAAATAAAAATAAATAAATAAATAAATTTTCCTCAAAAAATCCATTGAATCTCTTATGTATGACTTATTCTTTTCTGCTAGAGGTTTCAGCAAGTAATCAAGGTAAATGGCTGTAGCTTCAGTAAGGGAACCTCCACTTGCTACCACCGGTTTATAAGGTGGGTCTTCTCTGTTCTTGTATGGCTTTGGTATTCCAAAAAAGTAAGGTAAATGTGGGCATGGGCTCCATGAATAATTATAAAGATTTTCAGTGATAAGTTTTTCTTCCCATAATGTGGTGAGATTAGTGTTCCATAAATCATATGCTCTTTTTATGTCATCCATGGTAAATAACTCATAAAATCTGTTATCCTCCAGCATGTTGTCTATCTTTTGGTTGTAACTAGTGGTATCAGTCATAAGTATACCTCCTCCCTTGTCTGCCTTCATTACACGCCTGGATTTATCATTGCCTAGCTCAAGCAATGCTTTTCTTTCTCCCTGTGTTAAGTTATAAAGTTTTTTCTTAGGAGGTTTTTAAGCAGTTTCCTGATATCCATCTCACATTTCACTTCGAAAGCAGCTAGTGTTTGATGTAGTGGTGGACAATAGCTGCTAGGCCTTTTTATAGTTTCATCAATAGGCTTATTTTCAGTGTCATTACTTTTGCCATGAAACTGTACCCTTGAGCTTCCTCACAAACATTTTAAGGTCTATCAGCACCTGAGCAACCTCAATCCTGCAGCTTGGTACAAAAGTAAGTCCTTTGGACAACACAAATTTTCCTCTTCAGTCAGTGCTTTAACAGAGTGGTCCCAGATAAGTGGAGCACCCGTTATTGTCGCACCTGTTATTGTTGTTATTGTACCTGTTATTGTGGCTGGTTCCTCCGTCTGAGCCTGGGTTGTAGTCGGGGTTCCAGTCGGGATTGCCCAGGTATTGTATTTCCCTCACCACTGTCCACTGTTTGGTTCTTCTGTCTCCCTGGGAGTTCGTGGATAGAGTATGAGACCTCTGGAATTCCTCCTCTGCTTTCTGGAATCTTGGTGGGTTGTAGTAGTATTTCTCGCTGTTACATTCAGACAAGTTTTTAGACATGATAAATTGAACATTACAAACATTCATCATTTGCATTCAAATGTGTCATGCATTTAATATAATTTTAATGTTGAAATTGTGTTCCATACACTTGTTTTAAATACAGTTTCCTCATAACTTAAAAATATCTATTTCTATGTCCACCTGCCTAATCATAACTGTGGGTACAAACTTTAAACCTTTGCTTAAAAGATTATTTAAATATTAATTAATATCAATGCCCATCAGATTAATAATGTCACATTCATTGTTTTCAATTTCATTTGTAATATTTAGTAAAAATGTTGGCCTAAATAATAAACATTCCCATTGTCTATATGGCATTCAGACATGTTGTCCTATAAAGTACATTTCACTCCCATTTACATCTGTTGAAGTATTTCCACGGCCTCATCCCTTGTCACTTTGTACAAAACTCAGAGTTTGGTTAAATGGTTCTACATCTTCCACATTTTCTCTGAAGTCTTTGTGGCTTACTGGTACTGTTTACTCTGCCCACATATGATGTTCTTTTTTCCTCAATTTCTTCATGGATATATTATTGCCATCTAATGACATAATGCCATGGCAGGGAATGTAATGTTGTAGGGTCAGTACAACCATGTTCTGAGGGTTCTGTTCATGTAGACTGTGCACATATCATAGTTCTACCTGCAGGCCAAGGAATGAGACTTTCTCCCAATGAATATATATGCCAGTGTTAGGAGGTGTTCTGCTGGCAAATAATTACACCCACAGTTGTAGTAGTAGTAGTAATATTTGGGTGACCTGTATGCATTGGGTTATGTATGTCATAAGTATATTACACTGTGGGTGTCCTAAACTTACTATCAGTCATGATGTTGGAGTTACTTATGAAAGTTTTGTTAGCGTAGTACTGTTGGTTGTGTTTGTGTGTGGGGGAGCAGGTAGCACTGTGCAAAGGACTGCATAAAGTTCACTTGTATTTAGCAGTCCACAAGGATGGTACTGTATCCCTGTTGTGTCCATGCACTGTTATTAATCCCCGTATACAGCAGATATAGGGGAAACATCTGTAGTTGTACAAAACAGTTGGGTGAGTGAGTCATCTCACTTGTAGGAAATGGATCCAGTGGGTTTTTCTATGACCATACCTGACTAGCTTCAGTCAGGAATCATTGTAGGGGATATGCACTCCATGACCCATGTTACAGTCTGGGACACCACCATTTTACATCTGTGCCTGTGTTACTTCCTTTAGTTTGGAGGAAAGGCCTATGCACATACTTATGGAGGGGGAGATGATTGCATTTACATATAGTGTGATGTCCTTTTGTAGGCCTATGTCCACTTGAGGGGTGCACACGCGTGTACACCCATGCCTTATAAAGGTAGATTGAGCTGCAGATCTGGATATACTGTACTACATAGGAGTGATGCACACCACAGGCAGGGAGGTTGCTAAATACTGTCCGTCATATCCTATGCTGGACATGCCATGCCTCCACAGTTAGAGAGTATACCACGATGCCAGTATAAAATGTTGCAATACTCCAAAGAGTACATGGAGCCTTTAAGCTTGACTATGTTGTCTCTGCACATGCAGGCTGTGTGTGCCTTTCGTCAGCCTAAACCTACTTTTTTACCCCTGCTACCTGTCAATGAAACATCAAAAAAAAAACTATACACAAAGCCCCCCCACACGTTCTTGATATACAGGTGGGTAGTCCCCTTCATCGCCAGTGAGATACCCCTGTGGAAATCACCCATTACAAACCACTGGTATAAGTTACACAACTTATAAATGTGGGAGTTAAATGTAGTGCCCAGGTGGCTTTGAAGACACAGTGTATATTATACTATGTCCATTATAGGCCACATGACAACTGATGGACAGGTACCCTTTACTGCTGATTTATCATTGTCCATACTCCCCACATGGGGCTTTTATTGTAAAGTGTGTGCAGTGTGTGTGGCCCCCAGAACCTCAGGGAAGTTGGCTATGTCATATAATATATGTACAGTGTTGCCTGTCTTCTGTGTGATACATGAAAACTACATATCCTCCTTCATGTGCTGTGATATGGCATTGTGAAACTGATGGAGTATCCTTGAGGAAGATGCCTAGGATACGCCCACTGTGTACCTTGTTGTTCAATGAAAAGTGTCTGTAGCTTGTATTCCCAAAACCACAAATACCATGGGGCCCACAGGGATAGGTACTCCACATATCTCATGGGTCTGCATGTGAAGGCGACCCATTGTGATCAGCTCCTGTATGGCTTCTCTGTCTCCACAGTGACAGATCACTACTCCTGTGTCATGGACACCACAGTGTGTTAAGCATCAATAGATAACTGGGAGTCACCAAGGCTGACAAAGCTCAGCACCTTGATTATTGATAGCAACAACTACCTCTTACACACATATACACACACATACACACATATATGTATGTATGCATACAAATGCATTGGCTATAAATACACACTTTCATTGTTTGTTTCCTGAAATTCTAATGTTTTGCTGTAGTCAACAACCCTGGAATATACTCTGCCACATTGTTTACCCTCAAGTGGGTGGGTTTGGCACAATGGTTAAGTTCTTCACCTTATAACACAAGGTACAAAGTCTTATCCTAACATTAGGATATTGGCTAGGCTTAAAATGGCCCTTCAGGCAGTTGGCCTAGTATTTGCCTATGAACCTAAGTGCATCAGCCATTGCCTTAATTGTAGTAGTGTTGTTTTTTTTCCATGTTATTATACTGCCATAAATATTTTTTGCAGGCTGTGGTATTTCTCAGCTTTTTGCAATTGCACTCAGTGTGCCTCTGAATCATCCACACCTGGCATATGGCTGCCCTTTGCACAAAACTGGCTACTGCAATGCAAAAACTGTTTTTAAATCCAAATGTGTATATTGTATCTATCAAAAATCTTTGGAAGCCATTCACAGTTTTTTGTATAAATTGTATTTTTGGGTGCTATGTCAGACTCTGGGTTGTGGTTGAAATGGGTCCCTTTAGATCAGTCCACTGCCATAGGTAAATTTAAATGGATAAAATAAATAGAAATCAGCAGAAACTGATAACTGGCTGTTATTGTTTATGCAAGTTTATGTTTAGTTTGAAAATTAGGACCAAAGAGGTACAGTACAGTAAAGGAATGAGGACATCAGGAAATATCAGAGGTTAACATGACTACATTAAATATATAAATGAATTAAGCAAACATTGGAAGAAACACATCAACAAAGTTTACGGTGCTGACAGGAAGATGGCTGCACACTGGTGAGCAGATTAATTTCAGCTCTCCTAGTGTAAAAAATGAAACTGAGAAATAAGATACAGTGATATTGTCAGCTTGAGTAAAATCCAGTTACTGCCTGCTGCTAAGTATACTTCCTGGATACAAACAAAGAAGAAATTTGGAGAACCTGAAAGAAAATCATCCAAAAAAGGTGAAGGGAAAACACTGGCTGGGAAGAATCCTGCAAGTGTTCAGCAAAAAGCAATTTAAGCTTCAGCTTTGCTACAAGAGATGCTTTCTAATAATTCAGAGGAAAAAATAAACCAAATCTACTTAGAGGTGATTAAAATAAATGAAACATTGAATGAGTATGTAAACTGAAATAACAAAAGTCTGAAAACTAGAAGAAGCTCCGTTCTCACATTGGCTTAGTTCTTATAATACTTTAAGCTACATTATGAGTATAATATCCTGTATGTTTATTATTCTCCTTAAGGATCTGCATCCAAATCTCCCACTCTCCTTATTTCTTGAACTCTGTCCCTGTTTCAACATCATCCCTTTCTATTTTGAATTCTAACCTTCTGCTTGTGTTATATACATATATATGAGCTTTAACTGTGTAACTCTAAAATACCCCTTCAAATCAGGTAATCCTAAACCACTTTGTTCTATTGGAAGGATCAAAGCAAACACTGTAGGGCAGTAAAATGCAGTTGCAGAGAGATCAAAGAAGGTCACTCACCTGTAAAGTCTGGGACAGTGGCCAGCAACATTCAATGAAAACTGCTAGATAGTACTACATCTTAGATGAACAGAGCATAATGTTCTGAAGTCCTGCTTCTTCCATCTGGAAAATGTTGGTCACACAGTTATTCAAAGTCCTCGGAAAATAACCATGCTGTGTTAAACTCAGAGGAAGTGGAACTAAGAAACTTTAACAGATAAGCACACTGGAAGGGCATCACAGAACAAGGAAACACTGAAAAGCACCTTCACAGTGAAAGTGGGCTTCTGCTAAAGTTGCAACTTCCAGGTCACCCTTTGCTAAATTTTATTATTTAAAACACTCTCTCTGAAAAGGAGTACATCTTTTTTGGCAGGACAATAGCATTCCAAGGAAAAATTTCATCCCTTGCCTGTGAATGTTTTCATTTGTTTGTTTGTTATTCATTTGTATTTGTCTATCAAGATTTCAAGCCAATGAATTTTTCTGTAAGGAATATTCACTGTTACAGTACCTTTTTATTAGTAATCATTTTGCATTTCAAACTTTCAGGGTGATACTACGGACTATTTAGTTTTGTTTTACCTTTTAGTTTCTGTTAACCAGTTATAGGTTGTGCTGTTTTTATACTGTGTTACTTTAAAACAATATTGTGAACTACTATTAACTGTGGTGTAATCATCTACAGTATTAACAAAATATTAATTGAGCTTAAAGCCTAGTGACAGGGCAGGCATACAAAGAGAAAGACAGTTAATTGTTTCTAGGTAGATACTCGTGGTATGACTACACTACAAAAAGTCATGATGTGTTCAAATATTTGCAAAAGTGGGAAGATCCAGCCTTTACCCAGTAAAGGAAGGTGACGAGACACCAAGCCAGATGTTTATTATGGGACTGGACTGCCCATAGACTTAGTAGGTCTGCTAGGTTATCCAAGGTGGGTATGCTTAATAGTACATTATAGACTAGTATGACAACTGATGGGACCAAAGACACAATATAAAAGATGTATGACAGGTAAATTCCAAATCCTCATTATATTTTTTCTTGTAGTTTCAGGACATGGGCATTTGCAGAGCAATACTTTTTAATTCCCAATTTAGTAAAACAGAGGTCTTCAGAGGTGATGGCCATACCGCAATTTGGGGTGGGAAGTGGGGGTTCTGCATCATCCTACTGCATTTGGTTTTTGAACAGATCTAGTTCTAGGGTAGAAAGAATATAAGGCCTCAGAAATGTCTCAAAGAGATAATCATAAATCATAGGTTGTGGATGTACAGAAGTCCTTCTACCCAGAAGAAGACAGTTTGCTTACAACACCCAATCATCGTTCAGTCATATTAAAATTGATTACTGGTTAAGTTCAATGGGATTGAAAGGAGATAAACTTATGTAGTGTTCACATACTGACTACAAAGCCATTAAATAAACCATGCCTCTTCCTCCTTACCCTCGGCCTTCAAGACTTTGGTGAAAGGGTCATATTATATTGCAAGATCATGAGAACAAAACTTTTATACTCAAGGCCATATCCCACTATCCTGTTAATGAATCCTAGGGGCAGTATGCCCAACTTTTGTATGGTAGGACAGCTGTATGTCAGAGCTCAACCTTGTTTCCTTACAGCTAAAGCAGCACTGTACATAGACATGAAAGAACAGTGTTATAGCTAGTTCAATGGTCAATTTACACCTTGGCAGTGCCCACACTGGTATCCATCCTTCAAAGTTTACAACTAAAGAGAAAATGCTCCCTTAAAGCTTGTATGAGCTTCTAGATGCAGAGTAACTTACTAAATGCTTTTATTTACTCGGCAGCGATATCAGCCACAGCTGCTTAAATTATTCCTAGTACTTCACTCATGCCCAGTCAGCAGTTTTAACCACTTCTAGTTGTGCCCCCCCCCCCCAGCAGCATGCATCAAGAGCAGCCACCCCTTCGTCCTGTCCTAATTATGATAGTGTGGAAGAATGCCAGTTAGAAAGAACACTGTTAGGAACTTACTACAGATTTACACATGCAACCTTTAAAAAATAAATATTTATTAGATAAATATTTATTAGAGGACCAGAGAAAGCTTACAATGTTTGTTGCCCTTCCAGTAGTCAAAGTAGACTGTTTCCAGATTATTTATATTGTACAAACCTCACCAAGAGAATCTGGAGATCCATATTCCTAGTTCCCCAAGATAATCACCACTCTATTTCTCAAACAAAGCCAACTGGATTCCAGTTTAGGACTGGTAAAAAACTGTTGCAGACAAATCTGTGTTCATCTCTACTGTTGTCTTTAAACCACATTACAAGTGTGACTGTCCCTCACAGCAAGCTAAACTCCAAGTCAAATTCTCTTCAAACCTTTTAAGAACACAGAATGCTGACATTCTTACAGTACAACAATCATGTTTCATAAAATTATTCGTGGAAAAAGCTTTTCTGAACTTGTTTCTGCTACATGGAGTCATTTCCCATCTAAAATGTGAGAAAAGGATATCTAGCCATCATTTAGAAAGCAACTCAAGAAATGCCTCAAACAGTTCTATACATGCTCCTGCTTTAATAATGGTTAGCAGTATAGATAATTGTTAATGATGGTTTCTCTGTTAACTTCACACTGCTTATGCAACAATTAAGTTAAATCTCTATAATACAATCTCTTTTTAATTTAAAAGTTTTGAGGCATAATACTTCTCACTGTTATGTCTAGCTGAAGAATGTATCATAAAATGTTTATACTAACTTACAAATCAAATCTTATATTGCATATATGTGAACTTTTATTCACCCAAGCAGAAGTATGTAATGGGATTCATTAACGCCTACACTAAGTGTACACCATTCTGAGCGAACAGACCACACAAGCATAACTTACACCTTCTTTCTCCTAATTTTACTATTCCAACTAACTTGCAGCCTTAAATATTTGTGCAGGATTCATAAATGTTACCACAAAGTGTAGACTATATGTACACAGCATAATCTTTCTGAGTGACTAGAAAACACAAAAAGTGTGGTACATATGTCATTGAATACAGATCATATACACTTAGTGTAAATATTAATAAATTTGTCCCATTCCATTAACCAACAAACAAATCATACATTGTAAGATAAGCCTGTCCTTTGTACTGTATTTCATTTTTGAATGTCATATACCATAATCATTTGTTTTTAGGAATTTCTTTTGTTAAACCTATGTATCCTGCACATGATTGTTGAATATCATCACCTCATCAGTGGTATCAACTCTCACTTGCCCACAAACTAGTAAACCATCCACTAAATGTCCCATCCCTCCAGAATCTACTCCAACCCTATCGCACCACCAGACCGCTAAGATCCAGCAACAAAAATCACTTGCAGATCACTAAAGCCAATAACTCTGCTGGTGAAGCACTATTCTCTTGCACCATAGCCAAATTATGGAACTCACTCCCACCCACAATTACCTCCGTACCATCATGCACCAACTTCAAGACTTTATTAAAAGTGCACCTAAAAACATGCTGGCTATGCCCTTGCAACTCCCACTCTAATATCATCCACCCCATCCAACTACTACCTTTCTTTCACCTCCACTAACTACCTTGATGATAGCAAGCTCAGATGCTCATAAGCCTAGTACTTATTATACAGCAGGAACTTCTCATTGTTACATTTCTTAATGCCTGTTATGTACTTCACAGATAAAGATTCTAGTTGTCTACTGATGTACTATGTTCTTCATCTGTAAATATGTTGTAAGTAATTTCTATGTTAAATTGTTAATCGCTATGTAATCCAATGTAACTACTGTCTGTTTATTTTACTGTGGAGCTTTTCTCCCCGGGCCTCCGCCTAAAATGGACCCATGTCCAGTCGGACACTCCCGGTCAACAAATTTAAATAAATAAATAAATAAACATAAATAAATCATACAACATTACTATGTATTTATGTGTAATAATGTAACTACATTTTGCCTGGGTCATGGAGAAAATGATCCAAAGACCATGCAGGACCATACTTTCAGTAAATAAATAAAAATAAATAAGTATAGGAGGCAGTCTCTGATACCTGCAACCTGATCTGACACAGGGATGGACAACAGGTGACAAACCAGGTAAGCACTTGGCCTTGTGCTAAAGAAAAAAATGAAGTGAAAAAGCTATAATGAGATAAAGATGGGAGGGCGACAGGCTCCATTGGATTCAATAAAAACAAACAGAACATTTGAAGAAATGTTATTCATATCCTGGGAATAATGTCACAGGTGTATCAGAGCACTGACGAGTATCAGAGGAATGTATGTCTCCCTCAGTTATCCAGAAAAGAAGTCCCTTATGAAATCTTCTTATTCATACAATATATACTTCATGACAGAACATAGTTTATGCTGGTGATATAAATGTAAATGTTTGTATATGCTGTATTATAAGGTTCCTATTGCGAAATCGAACATTAAGAATGCTGAATACCTGATGGCCGAACTTAGTAGTTCGAAAAGTGAGAATGTTGAAGCTGCCGAAACCCAAATTCTTTCCCAGGGAAAATATTTGGTTGGCTGTTTCTGCGGCTTCGGCATTTTCGGACCGGGTCAAGGTAAGTGTACGAATGGGTAGTGATGGACTTTAGGGTTAAGGTGCAGGTCAGGTAAGTGTGCGATAGTGATGGACTTTAGGGTTATCGCGTGGGTTAGGTAAGTGGGTGTTATTGACGGACTTTAGGGTTAGGGCACGGGTCAGGTAAGTGTGCGGTAATGACGGACTTTAGGGTTAGGGCTGGGTTAAGGATAGTGCATAGATAGTGGTGTATGTCAGGTTTAGTGTATGTTTTGAAGGTGTTTGGTGTAATTGTGTTATGTGTGTGCTTTTCGGAAGAGAAACATTTTTCCCTGAGAAAAAATTTGCTGTTTTGAAGTTTCGATGTTATCCGAATTCGATCTTCCAAGTTCGAACTTATGGTGTTCAACATTTTGGAAGTTTGATTTTGTGATATAGACCCCTATTATATACTGTTGAAGTTAGAAATATATTGAAACTTTGTAGATTCTTTGGGCTCTTTTCTGTTTTTTTTTCCCTGTTGTTTTCTCCCTTGTTGAGCCTATAAACGGTCCCTGTGGATTAGTGCTCTAACCTGGCCAGCAAATGCATAGATAAATTTTAAAAGATATCTCTATAACAGAAAATGAGTTGAGGGATGCCATTAAAAAGATTCCTTTGCCTACAGTGTCTTCTCAGCTGAGCTATAAACATATTTAGTTAAACAGCTGGTTCAACCTATGATTGTGGTGCTTGGCACTATTAGGCACATCGAATATGTTCCAGTTCTTTCGCAGATACCACTAATTACAGTTCTTTCTAAGAAGGGCAATGACAGTCTAGTACCCAGCACTAATGCATCTCTATTTTTAATCAACAATGAAAGAGACTTTCATGCTGTGATTCTGCCATAAAGGATGCACCCTTTTTGTTAAAATGCCTTAGTCAAGTATGGCTAGGAGTTGATAAATCTCATTCAGGCACAAAAAGCATATACGGGTAATGCTTTCATTCCTTGCCTGGTTGTAGCTACTTCCATTGTTACTGAGAAGGCTTTTTATTCCATTTTGTGGTACTGTCTCTGAAAAATGGTGGAACATTGCATCTTTTCAAAGAGATTAATCAAAGCAGTGTAAGACCTATAAAATATTCCTAGGGAATTAATCCTTACCAATTTAGACGTCATCAGCTGGGGAAAGATACACACCAGGGCTGCCAATTCTCCCCATCCTTGCATTTATTAGCTGTAAAAGGTTGCCTTTCCAGTTTTAGTTCATTTAAAATTCAGTGTCATCCTAATGCATAGAGGATAAAGGCTCTTAGCTATTATTTAGCAGCTTCTTCTAACCAGGGTACAGGGTTTGACTCCTTCAATTTCCATTTGATTTCTATGTGATACTGAGTAAGTCACTTAACCAAACAGTGCTCTCAGGTTACACCTGAAAAGGGAAACTTGCATCCACCAAGCTTTCTTGGTAAAAAAATGTATTTATTTATTTATTTTATTATTTGTTTGTCCTTTGGTAACCTAAAAAGTTCAACTGAGCCAATATTCCATTTTTAGCAGAGAGCAGAGGAGAAAAGCATGACAACAGATTCAAAGACGTTTAAATCGTAGTTGATAAGCAATTATATACAAGAGGAGAAAACCCCTATAACACATTTAATATTTTACAATGAGTTGATGAGTAATTATATATAAAAAGGAGAAAAGCCCAACAACAGATTAAATATTTTACAATGAGTTGGGGATAAAGGATTCACAAAGACATAAAAATGATTTACAATACCTGATAGGTAATTATATAAAAGGGAGAAAAGCCTGACAAAAGATAAAACTCTTTATAATAGATTGGGTTCTACCTTTTATACAAGGGGATAGGAGTACTCACAATTTATTTTATTTATTTATTTTTATTTTACATTTGTTAACCGGGGGTGTCTGACTGAGACGAAAAGGCCCTTTTTCAGCAGAGGCCTGGGGAGAAAAGCTCCACAAAGAAAAATTATAGACACATTTAGTCATTTAGACATGATCAGTATACACACAAATTACAGTAGACATGTTTTTACAGTGGTATGCGGCAAATAAACAGTTACAGTGGAGAGAACAAACAAAAAAATATTAATTTTAAAAATAAAGGTAATTAATAGATTTGTGGTGTACAGCTGAAATTTGGAACATAGGTAGATTACATACATAGTACACAGGTACAGTGCATACATTGTAGATTAGCCAGTGTTTGTGAGTAAGATTGAAAACTATTATCAAGTGCTCTAGATTTTGTATGTATGAAATATCCACTTTCACTAGCCTGGGGAGCAATCATGGCACTGCCAACTTTCCTTGAGATGTTGCCTTATGAGGTCTTTAAAGGAAGCTTTGGATGATGTGTTTTGAATGCTTGTAGGGACAGAGTTCCATTTTTTAGCCACTGAACTATTATATAGTGCATCTCCAAAGCTATTGTAGCTGTTGGTGACTTCTAGTAGTTTGCTTGATGATCTAAGAGGTCTTTTGGCTGAGTGATGTTGTACTAGGTTTTTGAGGGCAGGACACTTATTGGGGAGGTAATAGATAGAATGACAGAGGCAGAGCTGATTGTAGGTTAGGAGGTTGGGCAGTTCAAGCCAGTGGAGCTATCTCAAAGCAGTACAGTGATGAGTTCTATATGAGCAATTTGTAGCAAAGCAGGCAATTCTGCTATAGCAGGCTTCCATTTTGCTTAGTTCAGTTTTGTTGAGATTAGTCAGAATGGGAGATGCATAGAGTAGGGTGGATAGAAGTTGGGAGTGAGCAATGGCTGATCTTGTGTTGTTGGTAAGAAATGGTTTGATATGGTAGAGCGACTCCAGTTTGGCATGTACTTTTTTAATAGTTAAGTTGAGATGACTATCAAATTTTAGGTGGGAGTCTATGGTTATTCCCAATAGCTTAGCCTGTGTCACTGGAGCAATTAGAGTAGCATTAGTGGAGTAGATAGTGAATTGACTGTTAGTGTTTTTGTTAGAACTGGTTATAATCATAAACTGAGTTTTCTTTGGATTGAGGATAAATTGGGCTTTGGTAAGGTAGTTTTCAACGTCAGAGAATACTAGTTGAGTTGTTTGCAGGAGGGATTTTTTTTATATAACCTGTTGCAGGAGTAAGTCATCTTTCAGGTTATCATCAATTGTCATGCCTACTAGTTTGACATGGGAATTACTTATATATGGGTGTTATTAGAGGTAGAAATTTTGTTTGAGGTGTATAAGTTCTTTGGGGAGGAATAATAGTGGCTTTGTTTTTTTTTTTTTTTTTTTGATTAAGTAGAAGCTGAGAGCTATTGGATCAGCTTTCCTGGGTGGTTACTGGCAGTACAGATTAAAGTGGAGTCATCTGTATACTGCACAAGGGATGCTTGACATTTGGCATAGTGTAGGTTCATAGGTTAATACTACGCTATCTGCCCTAGGGCATTTATAAGTCTAGCCAGAGCGTGGTTGACTTTTGCCACCCTTTTAGATTAGTTGACTGTGCCTCTGTAGAGTAGTTCACAGAAGATAGCCCTTTTAAGGTTAGTTTACTGTGCCTCTGTCTAGTAGGGACACAGTAGAGATCCAAGGGGTAAACCTACGATCTCCCATCCACGCGTCAAGATTTCTCTTGAAGAGGGTCATTGAGGGGCTCTTCCTAACATGGATTGGGATTTTGCTCCAGAATGAGGGGAGCCTCTGGGATATGAATCTGTCCTCATTGGTAAATATGCTAAAAAGTAGTGACCCTATTATAGAATCTTGAGGATCACCTGATTTGACAATTAGGAGGGATGAGTAGGAGTTAATCCATTTAACAGACTGGCATCTATTGGAAAGTTAGCTGGAGAACCAGTTAATGAAGTTGTTTGATAGGCCAAGTGAAGAGAGCTGTTTTGGAAGTAGGCTATGGGAAATGGTATCAAAGGCCTTGTACAGATCAAGAAACACGACAGAAAACTATTGGCCTCTGTCCCTGACTAAGTTAATAGTGTTGGTGAATTTTAAAAGAGTTGTGGTAGTGATATGCCCTGGTCTGAAACCATGATGGGCGGGGATAATGAGGTTGTTTGTTTATAATGAGTGATTAATTGATAATGAATGCATTTTACCAAGGATTTTTAAAAGAGGGAAGAGAATGGCAATAGGTCTAAAGATGAATATATCACAGGCGTTACCTCCAATGTGAAATGAGATGATGGGAGATTTTTTTCCATAAATATATAGTCACTTATTCCAGTTTTCAACCCCCACACACTCCTGCTTTATTTCCCTCCATTTTGGCTGCTTCTCAACTAAATTATCTATCTTTATTCAAACTTTTGCCAACCATATACTCACCTGATTGTCTTTTCTGGTTTGCATGCTATTTTCTTCTGGCTCAGCCCATCTGAGCCTCCTCCCCATCCCCCTGTACTCCTGCAACCCGTCTCTCCTTACCATAGGTTTTAAAAAGAGCTGGCACCATTTCTAAATAGTCCCTTAGTAGCCCGTCATATTCGTGGTTCCTGGGTGAGTGCATGTACTTTAACATCATGTAACCTGCATATTTTTAGTAAAAACGGCAGCAGATTATCCTTTGTAGCATATTTCTCTAGCTTTTGAATTTCTGTTTTTGATTGTTTGTTTGTGTCTTTCGGCTTTTCCCAGTTAGAGGTCGCCACAGCGGAACTCCGGTCCGCTTATGATTGGCAGTAGATTTTTATGTGCTGGCTTGCCGGGCCTAACGCACAACCTTCAACGAAGGAATGCCCATTCACGCATGTCGACACACAGAAGATGCTCTAACTGAGAATCGAACGGACAACGTCTAACTGTGAGGTGACAACGCTACCGCAGCACCACCACAGCAGTATCTGTTTTTGATTTACTGCAATTACTGAATTGCTGTTTTTGACTGCATTTACTATATTTTGTAAGTAAAAATGATCACAGTTTACTACTATGGTGTGTACTTATGATGTTGTATGCTATTTAGTCTGTAACTATTGATAGCGATATTTGTGCTACACTGTAATGGATTAGCCTTCCATAGGGTCAAAGTACAATTTTAGCATGATTATTGCCAAAGATTGCAAGAATGTTGAATAGAGTACAACCTTAATCTGTAACTGCTTTAAGTGTATGGGTTAGCCTTCCATAGGATCAAAGTACAATTTTAGCATGATTATTGCCAAAGATTGCAAGAATGTTGAATAGAGTACAACCTTAATCTGTAACTGCTTTAAGTGTACTGAAACAATTTTTCTCTGATGTTTACTCAGCCAACTGGTGTTTTTTTCTCGCACTGCTCTGCGGAACACACACTCACAGGAGGCGAAACTGGTCTTGTCCTCCACTTGCTCTGCCTTACATGCACTCACTACAACCAAGGCTACTCAGCTCAGATAGCAGGAAATGCTGAGCGCATTTTCAGGACAAACTCAAATTCATTTAATCCTGATAGACATGCTCTACTGTTTTAACTGCTAGTGCTCTAGGTTGTTTGACTAAATAAGCATCTAAAGCTGCTTTATATCACTATCCAATGTACTGTACTCAATTATCCTGTGTTGTCAACGTTTTTAAGGCTTACTGCTCTAGGCGACATACCAATTTGAGTCTGTAATTCTAGTTAAACCTGGTAGACATACTCCACATGTTTTGCTCATTTTGATTAGATGGACAATTAACGCTAT
This sequence comes from Protopterus annectens, assembly GCF_019279795.1. Taxonomy (NCBI): domain Eukaryota; kingdom Metazoa; phylum Chordata; order Ceratodontiformes; family Protopteridae; genus Protopterus; species Protopterus annectens. The sequence goes on along the minus strand of NC_056732.1, from coordinate 1,241,064,290 downwards.
ATCATATCACTAAGCAATGAACTGAATTCAGTTCTGCTCTGTATAATTTACTAATTTGTTGCCTGTAATTAATATTTAAACCTGCTAGACATGCTCCACTGATTTAATTGCTAGAATTTTGCTTGTTTTAATTAGATAGACATCTTAACACTGCATTATATTACTAAACAATGAACTAAAGGCAATTTTACTGTGGTTTTAAGGTTACTGCTTTTACAATGTCAGTAGTTTGTCACATGACAGTTTACATGCAGTTTTACTATGTACGTACACTCACATATTATGTAAATCATTATTATTACTACTGCCCACACTTACTTTTATCACTTTGCTCTTTTTTTCTCAGCTCTTCAACCAGTTGTGACCCTACTGTGCTCACCTAAAACCTGCTCTCATGTTGGTCCATCTCATTCCCTATAGTGCCTCATAAGTTCAATTCACAGCTTTCCCAGACTTACAAAAAGGCAGACAATCAAAGTATGTATCTGCCACACTCTGCCTTCACAGATAAGCTTTAAGAAAATGACTGCTGCTAAGGTCACTTATTCCAATTTCTAACTCCCATGCACTCCTGCTTTATTTCTCTCCATTTTGGCTGCTTCTCAACTAAATTATATCTTTTTATTCAAACTTTTGCCAGTCATACTACTCACCTGATTGTCTTTTCTGGTCTGCAGGCTATTTTCCTCTGCCTCAACACACTCCATTTGTCCTTCGCTTCGCGCCAGCCATACTACTCACCTGATTGTCTTTTCTGGTTTGCACACTATTTTCTTTTGGCTCAATCCTCTCTGTTCACCCTTCGCTCAGGCTCACTCCATTCCTCTACCCTACCCCCATTCCCACCCACCCCTATTTCAATAACATTTATACTTACATAAACCCCACCCCTGATCCACCCAATCTAACCTAACTTGCCTTCCCTAAGTGCAACATCTCACATCTCCAGTCCAACTCCTCTCTCTTTCACCTATAATTCTTTTTCCCTAACAATCCTGCACTTACTCTTACCCCTTTCCAAACTATCACTTAGGTTCATAGGTAGGTACTAGACTATCGGCCCAAGGACCTAAGTAAGCCTAGCCAACAATGTTCTCTGGCTTACGCCACCCAAGAAAGTTATTTTCCTGTGCCCCTGTTGAGCAGAGCCACAGAAGTGATCCCCGGGGTGTATTTCCTATTTCTCATCCACTCATCAAGATTTAATACAATGTCGCTCTTCTCCTTATCCATATATCACCTCATGCTCACTTTCTTTTTAATCTTACTTACAAGTTTGTCATCTCTGCACATATATCACTCACTCCCCCACACTTACCTCCTGCTCTGACATATCTCCTAGCCTTTTTCAACCCAACCCACTCCCACTCTCAAAACTAAAAACCTTCATTTATAATCATTCCAATCCAAACCTACTACCAATCAAAAGCCAGCCTAATGTAACATGTAACCAATTTACTGTAACAGCCTTCTTCCCTAAACTATTCCTCTCATTCTGTGGTGATATTCACCATAACCCTGGACCCACTCCTTCCACCCCCAACCACACCTATTCCTACAGATCCTTGAATTTTCCACTATCAACCTCCAAAGTATCAGAAACAAAATTCCTGAATTCTGTGCTTGGATATCCCATACTAAACCAGATGTAGTAGCCACCACCGAAACCTGGCTAAAATCATATATTAAGGACTCTGAATTCCTTCCATTTGGATACTCCTGCCTAAGAGCAGACAGACCCCCCAAAAAAGGAGGAGGCATTGCCCTCCTCTTCCCACACTGCCTCTCCATTATTCCCTACTCCTCTCCCATTCCACAATTCCCCAATGCTGAGTTACTAATCGCTTTTCTGAAACTGAATAATTGCAAAAGCATATGTATAACAACAATATACTTACCCCCAGGAAACAATATTCCCCTACTCGAAGAAATCTTAGCCTGGATCTCTACAAATATTAACAATGAAACAATTATACTCAGAGATATAAATATAAATATAAATATAAATTGGTTCAATCTATCAAAAGGCTCCACATCCTCTTGTATTAATCTTTATAACTTTACCTAAATAATCACAGATATAACCAGACCAGCTAAAAACAACAATGACGGCTCAATCATAGACTGGATCCTAGTTTCTGACCTCAAATTCTCTGAAACAGGCACCCTACCCTGCAATATTAGCGAGCACCAGCCAGCCTACACCATACGCAAAACCTCCCAACTACCCAGCCATCATCACTGCATACTAATTAGAGCCCTTACTCACTTTAAACCAACAACTTTCAATGACCACCTAAAATCTAGTAATTGGAACATACTAAAGACCCTTCAACTAGATGAAGCGGTTGAATTTTTCAATTCAACCTTCCTAAAAGTCCTAAACTGCCATGCTGCTCTCCACTGCAAAAGAGTAAAATCAAAACAAACCATCTGGCTGTCTAAAAGCACCAGGCAGGCCATGGTCACTAGCGATAAAGCCTGGAAAAAATGGGAGAGAACCAACAATCTCTCCGCCCTACAACATTATAGACAACTCTGCAACAAAGCAAAACACCTAGTCATTAATGATAAAAAGAAACATTACATCAACCTACAGCACAACTTTAAACATAACCCAAGAAGATTCTGGAGCTCAATTTCCACCCTATTAAACATTGGCTCAAAAAGTAACCACTGCCCACATCCTGAAAAATCACCACTTGAAATTGCCTCTATTATTATCTCATACTTTGTAGAAACCATAGCTAAACTTTCTGACTCCTTACCACCCCCCCTTTGCAAACTTATCACTCTACCAATCATAACCACATGGATAATACTCCAACTACTATATTTTCCCTTTCCCCAACCTCTACATCAACCATTACCAACTTGATACTCAATTTAAAACCAGGAAGCCGCACCCCTGATAATCTACCCTCAGAATACCTTAAAATATCAGCTACAGCTATATCCTACCTCATTAGCATACTCTTAAATAGATCAGTACTGGAATCCTACATACCTGCCATCTGGAAGAAAGCATATATTCTTCCCCTACACAAAGGTGGCAATAGCTCCGATACCTCCAATTTCCATCCCATCTCTATACTGTTCTCTATTTCTAAAATCTTAGAAAAATGCATACACACTCAGCTCCAACAATATATACTAAATAATCTTCTGTCTCCCTCTCAACACGGTTTCCACCCTGACCACAGCACTATCACTGCTGTCCTATCATTCACAAATTCAGTTAACTAAGCTCATAATTAAGGAAAACGTGTTTCCTCCCTCTTCTTCGATCTATCCAAAGCATTCAACACCATCTCCCACTCCCTTCTTCTCTCCAAGCTTTCTGCTTTGAACATGTCCCCACCAACTCTACTCTGGTTTTCCAACTACGTATCCAAAAGAGAACAAGTCACTAGATGGCTTGATTCCACTTCACCATTCCTAGAAACACCCACTGGGGTCCCTCATGGATCCATATTAAGTCCACTTCTCTTTAGTATTTTCATAAATGACTTCCACTCTTGTGTTACAACTCTGTTATACAATATGCAGATGATTCAGCCATAATTTGTACCGCCAACACCATAACCAAACTATTTATTAAGACCCAGCAAGCATTCTATTCCACTGAAAACTGGATGACCAATAACCATCTTGCACTCAATACCAACAAAACCAAACTCCTTCTCTTCACTACTAAGAAAACCACTATTATAAACAAACCAGAGTTTAAAATCTGTTCTCTAAAAACTGCCATAGAAGTTGTCTCACATACAAAACTATTAGGTGTCACCATAGATGAAAGCTTAACCTTTGACCAGCACATTCATAACAACATTAGAAAAACCCACCAAAAACTTGGTTCCCTCTACAGACATAAACATTTCCTCACACCCACTACCAAACAAACCCTTGCCTCCACCTTCCTATTACTATCCCTACTACATGGTGCCCCCCTTCTCACTAACATTCACACCTCCCTAAAAACCAAAATGGAAACCTGCTACAACAAAATAGCCAGATTTGCAACTGTCTGTTATTCCTCCCACAATTGTTACTCACTTCACACACTTAAGTGGCTAGAACTGTGACAATACCTTGTCTACCAGCTACTCATTATAGCTCATAAAATGATCTATTAACATCTCGACTGTCCAACCCTTTCCACCACTCTAACCCGATACCACCCTAAAAGATACCTTAGATCTGAAAATGAGACCATCCTATACTTCCGAAAACCTACACTCCCCATCGGTCAGACACTTTACTCATTCAGCACTGCCAAACTCTGGAATTCACTCCCATCAGCACTCGTAGCCACCAATGATGCTGGCTCCTTCAGAAATGCCCTTCATCTTCACTTATCCAGACATTGGCTATGCTCCTGCTCCATACCCCATATAACATGACCACCCCACCTATCCTTTCGACTTTTCTCCCAAATCCATCTTTCACACTTGTATCACTCTTATATTCTCTTCCTTATTCTCTTCTATACTGTATCTGTTATTCTCTACCCTGCCTTTCCCTGTCTTCTCTAACCACACTCAACCTACTATATTGTATACAGTTAACCATCCCTTATTCTATTCTTAACTGTAGGAAATATCAAGAAATATTCAGGACTGTTAAACTTCCTCTACATATTTGTAAGCATACTTGATTTGTTGTAGCTAATATTAGTTTTTATACTCAATGTTTGTAATTAAACTGAATTTTGTACTTGTATGACTTTTGGAGCTTTTCTCCCCAGGCCTCCACTGAAAACAGGTTATTTTCGGCCGAGTGGATATTCCTGGTAAACAAATGTAAAATAAAATTTAAAAAAAAAGTAAAAAGATAATGATCTGCAAACTCAATAACCAAATGATTTGCCACTGTGAAATACTACATGTATTCCACTTTTAGTTGAAAAAGTTGCCATTTACTGACATTCATTCATTTTTATAATGTCCGTATTTTTATCTGACTTATTCTTCGCACACCAGTTTAAACATACCTTTAACCAGGCTTCTGTCAAACATCAGTTGCTTTTGTACTTCATTGTTTCTGTAATTTCAAACAGCAGACTGTGCTGTCTGCTGAACTATTTTAATATTAATATTAAATTACTGTTTTAATAACAAATCCCCAATGGCAAATTGATTTTATTAAGTATATATGTGATATGACCTCTTTCTAAGCTACATATTGCTGCCATATCTCTCAACTGTCTAGATTTTCATAAAATATGAAGATTTTTGCTTCATATTTTTGGTCTGTATCTCTTAAATTGTGGTTTTCTAGCAAATCATTGGTGATTCATAGGTTCATAAATTAGTACTAGGCTAACTACCCTTGTGGGACATTTTAAGCCTAGCGATTTACCCCATGTGAGATTCAAACCCTTAACCTTGTATCTATAAGGTAAACACCTTAACCATTATGTCAACCTTGAACCAAGTCAGAATATAATGACAGACATTTGAGTTTCAGGCTTCATACCTTCAGAAAATTCATGCTAATTTCAAACCTGTTATACTATCAACTTTCTAAGTTTGTAAGACAAATATTTAAAAAGTGCCCCTATTTTGGGGGCTTTTTCCCTCCATTATTTATGGCATTGTTCAGATTTCTTGTCTAAGAGTTGAGAGGTATGATTGCAACTGTACTGTAACAGTCACTATAATATATATATATATATATATATATATATATATATATATATATATATATATATATGTATATGTGTGTATATATATATATATATATATATATATATATATATATATATATATACACACACAGATACATATATATATATATATATATATATATATATATATATATATATATATATATATATATATATATATATATATATATATATAGGGTCTATATTAGAACATCGAATGTTCTGATATCGACCCCTATTCAGTGAAAGCTGAAAACATCGAACATACAGAACAGCAAATGTTTTCCTAGGGAAAAAATTTGCTGTTCCAAAACAGATACACATAACACAAGCACACCAAACAATCAGCAATCCACACACATATACCTAAAATCTTACACCTAACTCTACACTAAACTATACACACACCAATAACTATCCACTTACCTTAACCCAAACCCTAACCCTAAGGTCCATCACTATCGCACACTCACCCGCACCCTAACCCTAACTCACCTACCCCACCCTAACCCTCACGTCCACACAGTCGCACACATACCTAACCCGTGCCCTAACTCTAACTCGCACACATACCTAACCCGCACCCTAACCTCACTAATCTAACCCGCACTCAATCGCACACTTACCTGAACTCGACCCGTAACTTTCCACCACAGCGCTGAAAATACCGAAGCAACAAAAACGGACAACCAAATTCTTTCCCTAGGAAAAAAATTGTTTTTCTGTTGCTTCGATATTTTCAGCTTTCACTGAATAGGAGTCGAAATTAGAACATTTGAAGTTTTGAAACTTCGATGTTCTAATATAGACCCTATATATATATATATATATATATATATATATATATATATATATATATATATATATTATTAATACACACATATATATGCATTATGCCTTTCTGTATTACAATCATAGTTTTATAATGTGCTTTCAGTTTTTCTTCTTGGCCTGCCAATGAAAATGGGCTATACCAAGGTGAACTTTCCCAATTACAAGACGTTAATAAGCAAATGGCATTCAAATTATAAATTAGGCTGATAAAACAATGACATTCAAAAGAGTTCTCCTTATCAGGAAACAGTAAAGAGCATAAGTTCATTTCCATAGCATTGACGGATGAAGCCATTATTAAGATATGGACAGTTTGTTATTGATTAGCAGCTCAGGAACTAGGAGAAGTAGGTAGGGGGAGTCTTAACCTATACCTACTTGATTATCTCAGGTGGGAAGGATTTGTTCTGGTCCATTGCATTGCTAACACCTATTGGAAAGAAAGCTATACAGCATTCATCTCTATGGGCCAGAGATTTGAGCTTGGCTCTGCCAAGCTATGTCAAAGCAGCAATCTTTATGGAACATGAACAGGAATACGCCTACCCACAAGGGAAGGTATAGCAGCCTCTCATATCAGATTGTGGGGGAAGGGTTAGAACAGAATATGAAAAATATCCACATGGCTGTCTGGAAGATGGTTTTACCATGAGCAGCTCTCAACCCAGTAATAAGGAAGAAAGGAACACTAGTGGTGCCAACTAGATGGTCACCAAGCATGGGTCTCAGGAAAAAAATCAGAATATAAAATAATACAAATGTTACAATATAAGGGATATGTAGAATAACATATGTGTTGTACCATTAAGAAGCATTTCTAAGACCTGAATGTGCATATATAAATAGCAGGCACGTGCTCTCTTCAGTGCCATTTTGTGAGTACAGCCAGTGTGTGAACATCTATGCATGAGACAACTAGTTTATATATATGTTTATGTTTGTATATAATAAAGCTGCTTGAACAGAACCTATGATATCTGTCTACTTCATCCTGACTAGACGAGCGACATGGTGTCAGAACCAGGATTCCAGAGACTGCTTTTCAGAGCCACAAGGTGCAGAGTTAACAGTGAAGGCAAACTAAGTCAACTGAATGCAAAAAAGGTCTGGAAACAAACTAAAACTTGCACAAGCGATTTATTTTATAAGAGAGATAAAATGGAGCATTTCAACGGCACAAAATGTATTACTAAGCAAACAAATAGCATGAAAAATGTATTAAGCAAATGAGAAGCATAAAACGTTTATTAATTAAACAAAATGTTTGAAATTAAGATATTTGACAAAATGAGCATCAGAAAAGCACATGAAGGGTTCAGAATCACCTTCGAATTTCAAAAAGAGCATACTTAAAGTAAAATGAGCATGTTTGGAGTTAAAACAAGCACAAGAAAATATAATGGGCATGAAAAGAAATTAAATGAGCAAATTGAGTATAAATAAAGTAAGTTGACTGCATGTTTTTTGGTGAATTACTGAGTTTTGGCATAAACGACTACTTTGCATTGATTGGAGCTCTGAATAGTATAACTACAGTTATTCAAAGAATCTCAAAGTTTGCAAAATTGCTTACAGTGTGTGTTTATTACTGTGCATTTATTCCGAAGAGTTTGTTATGTGCAAAGTGCCACTATTTCGTAAACTGCAGTCAGATACAGCCATTTTGAAACGTTTCTTGTACTGGGTGTGTCTATTCGCAGGGTTCCGCCATTATAGAGTGTTTCTTGCAGTATACAGAGTTGTTTAGCAAAGTACCTCCATTTGGGGAAAAGTGTTCTGTGCACTGTTTATTTGTAAAGTGCAATTACTTTGAAATGTTTCTTACTCTGAGCTTCTTCTGCCCGGTTCATTTGCACAGTGCAGTTATTTGAAATGTTTCTTACAATGATAAGAGGCGATTTCAATAGTATTACAATGCCTGGGAAATGTATTTCATAAAGTTCAGTTATACAGAGGTTCATGCTACTGGGCGTAGTAACAAGTACTGGCATAAATTTTAGGCACATGTACACGTGTGTGTGTTCGTACATACTGGCAAAAGTGATCTCTGCCTGACTTACAAAGCCATGTCCAACTCGGAAATGATGGACATGCTCCACCTAAAGAAATCCAAGTCACTGCAAGCCATGCGCTCTAGTGAGCTAAACCTTGCCACAACAATAAATAGAACATGCTGGAGGGATAGATTCCTGTCACAGAGATTCCCCATGCTTTGGAACAAAATTCCTAACTACATTAGGCTGAGCCCCTCACTAACACTCTTCAAGAGAAGCCTTGACGAGTGGATGGGTAACAGAAAATACATCCCTGGGATCACTTCATTGGCTCTGCTTGACAGAGGCTCAGTTAATTAATCAATGGGGTGGCGAAAGCCAACACACTCTGGCTATGCTTAAAAATGCCCTCTGGCAGATAGCCTAGTACCTACCTATGAACCTAAGTCTTCACTGAGATATATTAATATGGCAGAACGTTTTCGTAAACCATTATCACTTGTATTTGATCAGAAAATTGCAGAGAATTGGAGAATATTTGAGCAAGAGTATGATATATTCATACAAGCAGCTTATTCTTATAAAGATGGATGCACCAGGGCATTAATTTTTCTAAATCTAGCAGGGCCAGAGGCCATAGAAAGAGAACGTTCATTTGTATATGCACCAGCAGTATATGAAGGTGAAGGGGAAAATCATCATATTATTGTACAGGCTGAATCAAGAGAAGACCCCGAGTGTTTGAAGCACAAATTTAGAGAAATGTGCAACCCCCCAACCAATGTTACATTAGAAAGGCATTTGTTTTATACAAGAGAACAAAAGCAAGGAGAAACTTTTGCAGCTTATATTAGTGACCTGAGAAATAAAGCTAAAACGTGTAAGTTTGGTGACTTGAAAGATAAAAGTTAATAAAGGACAGGCTCTTGTGTGGTATTAATAATGCTGCTGTGAGATAAATTTTGCTTCATGACAGTGATTTGACACTGAGCAAAGCTATTAAGATTTGTCAAATTCATGAAGTTACAGATAGGCACACAAATATGCTTGCAAGTGATAATAGCATGGTTTTAGCAGGCTCCAGAGCAAATGTAGACAGCATGCAACATGTGGCTGGCAGAAACAGGCCTGAGCACATGGCAGCTGTAGCCCCTGTAGGTATGGCAAGGAAAACCTTCACTCTTCCAGCAAGTTCTAAGACTAGTTCAGTTAAAGAAGCATGCTCAGTGCCATACAAAAGTGAATCAGCAAAACCCAAGTCAAGTTTTATTCAATGTTGCAATTGTGGTCCCATCCATGACTCTGAAAGAGAAAAGTGCATAGCATTTGGTCAGCAATGCTATAAATGTAAGAAATGGAACCATTTTCAAAAATTTTGTAAATCAAGTAAGCCTCATACTGTTATAAAGAAGGGTCATTCAGAAAAGCAAATTGATCAAGTTGAACTGCAACAGTCTGCTTTCCATGTAGATGTTGTATCAGTGATTGGTGAAAAGATTGATGCAGTAGATTTATTGGCAAAAAATGAAGTATTTTGTACTGTCCAGATCAATGGCAAATCTACCAAGCTCAAAGTAGACACTGGTTCAAAGTGTAACGTTATGTCAGCAGACACATTTGCTAAGGTGAGAGCTGGTGAACAACTAAATGTGACCAGTTGTGTGAAACTTGTTACTTATGGAAGTGAAGAAATTCAAACCGAAGGCTCAGTAGTGCTTTCATGTTACGTGCCCAAGAACTGTTATAGCTTATTATTCTATGTAGTTCGAAGACCTGTGCAGTCATTATTAGGTCTCAGAGACAAGGTTGTGAATGAATCTGCTTTCTTTTACCAAAGAAGTTCATCAAATAAGCACGTCTCCTGGTTCCAGCTTCATTAACACTATTTTTTTCAAAGTATGCTGATGTTTTCGATGACAGGTTCGGTAAACTTCCAGTTGTGTATTCTAAGAAGTTAGGCTCTGACATCAGTCCAGTAGTCAGACCTGCAAGAAGAGTTCCAATAGCTATGCAGCATAAAGTTATAGCTCAGTTGGACGAAATGGTGCAGCAAGGTGTAATTTGTCCAGTTAAAGAACCTACCGAATGGGTTTTGTCCATGGTAGCAGCTCACAAAAAGGCTCAGATGAAATCAGAATATGCATTGACCTAAGATATTTGAACAAAGCATTGAAAAGACTGCATTATCCCATGCGTACAGTCGAAGAAGTTGCAGCTCTAATACCAAATGCCACTGTTTTTTCTCTCTTAGATGCAAAGAGTTAATTTTAGCAAGTGATGCTTGATCGCAAATCTTCGTTACTGACTACATTCAGTACCCTATTTGGAAGATACAAATTTCTTAGGATGCCGTTTTGAATATATTATGCAAGTGAAGTCTTTCAGCGTGCAGTGGAGCAAATTTTTTCAGGTTATCCTTGTGCCATAATAGTAGATGATTTGTTAGTCGGAGGCAGTGGTGAAGCAGAGTATGACAGAAACCTTAAAAGAGTTCTAGATAGAGCATGTGAAGCGAACTTAAAGTTTAACCCTCTAAAGTGCAAATTCAAACTACCAGAAGTAACATATGTAGGTCACACAGCCTATCTTGACCTCGCCAAGGCTTTCAACACCATCCCCCATTCTGGAATTATAGCTAAACTCACTAAACAAGGTATAAACCCCTACGTCACAAGATGGGTTGCCAACTGGCTTACTGACAGAACCCACACTGTAAAAGTTGCAGACTTCAAATTCGCAGATGACTGCAAACTAGGAGCCATAGTCAAGTCCCCAAATGATGTGGACATCCTAAAGAAGGGCCTCACTGAGACAGATGCCTGGTGTCAGAACCATGGCCTCAAGCTCAATGCCAAAAAATGCAGTGTCATCCCCTTTGGTAAAAACTCTGTACCCATGAACTACCACATAGGCAGCAATCTACTTAAAACCAAATGTGTGATAACAGACCTTGGGACCCAGGTGGACAGTCTCTCCTTTGATGGTCACACTGTCACAGTAGTCAGGAAGTCCTTCTACGTGGAACACCTCATCATAAAAGGGTTCTCATCCAGGAAAAAAGAGATCATTGTTCCCCTCTACTCGTCACTCATTAGACCCATTATAGAGTACAATGCCCCTTTTGGAATGTACCTCACAAGACATCTGCAGCAGCTGGAAAGGCCACAGAAGTACCTCATAAAGAGGATTACTGGCCTCAAACAAATGCCCTAAACTGACCGCCTCAAAAATCTCCAGCTTTACTCCATAGCACATCGCCTACTCTGAGGTGATCTCTGCCTAACATATAAAGCTATGTCAAACCCAGAGCTGTTGGACATGCTACACCTAAAGAAATCCCAATCCCTCCGAACTACAGACTCTAGAGACCTAAACCTTGTCACAACAATAAACAAGACATGCTGGAGGGATAGATTTCTGTCCCAGAGACTTACTATACTCTGGAGCAAGCTACCTATCTATGTCAAGCAAAGTTCTTCATTAGCATTCTTCAAGAAAAATCTTGATGAGTGGATGGGAAATAGGAAATACACCCCGGGGATCACTTCTGTGTCTCTGCTGGACAGTGGCACAGGAAAATAACTTTCTTGGGTGGCGTAAGCTATGGAACCTTGCTGGCTAGGCTTACATAGGCCCTTGGACTGATAGCCTAGTATCTACCTATGAACCTATTTATTTACTAGCATTGGCTTGAGACCAGACCCATCCAAGCAAGCAGCCATTATTGAGATGCTAGCACCAGATAATGTACAAGCTCTACAATGTTTTCTTGGTATGGTCAACTATTTACTCAAGTTTATACCAGACTTCAATGAATTGACAGTGCCTTTGAGAGAGCTAACATGTAAAAATATTACATGGTCATGGTTAGAACATCATCAGAAAGCATTTGGAGACCTTAGGCAGAAAATTGCTACTCCACCTATATTGAGATACTATGATGCCAACAAACCAGTAACTCTTTCCTGCGATGCTTCAAAATTTGGTCTTGGTGCAGTTATTCTTCAAGAGGGTAGACCAATAGCCTATGTATCTAGAACACTTACCCAAACTGAAATGCAATATGCTCAGATTGAGAAATAACTTTTGGCAATAGTATTTGCATGTTCCAAGTTTCATGATTATATATCTATGGTCGAGCTATTCAAATTGAAACTGATCATCAACCTCTGGTTACTATTTTACAAAAACCTATGCATTCAGCTCTGGCGAGATTACAAAGACTGGTGCTTAAACTGCAAAAGTACAACTTCAAAACAGTCTATACGAAAGGCAAACTTCTTTATCTAGCTGATACCTTATCCAGATTTCCCAGAAATACAATGGAACAGCTTGACACAGAATATTTTGACTTTGATGTCATGGAAGTGCATAATTTTTCTACCACAAGACTTGATGAGAGTTCATACAAAGACTGATCCAATTTTGCAAAAGCTAAGCCACTACATTAACGTTGGATGGCCATCAGAGCAATCTAGTGTACCACCTGAAGTGTAACCTTACTTTCTTTACAGGGATGAGATGTTGATGGAAGATGGAGTTATTTTCAAAGGTCCTAAAATTGTTGTTCCTGCTTCCTTACAACAAGAATATGTCCAGATTTTGCACTGTGGTCACCCAGGTTCCGAAGCTACCAAAAGAAGGACGAGAGGACTAGTATTTTGGACTTCTCTAGCAAAAGACATTGATAGAGTACTTTCTTCTTCTTCAGTATGCAATAGCACTAAACCGCATTTGCAAAAATAACTTACTTCAGCTAAGTCAAGTTCCTGAAATACCTTGATCAACACTAGCCACTGACATATTCGAGTGGAACAATCAACATTACTTAGTACTGGTAGACTTTTATTTGAACTGTTTTGAGATCAACTTACTACCTAACCTAACGTTCACTACTGTTATTACCAAGCTAAAATGTCATTTCTCAGTCCATGGAAGTCCACAAAAGCCTATCTCTGATAGTGGTACCCAATTATCCAGTCAGTTATTTCAGAAATTTGCAAGCGAATTGGACTTTGTACATGTCACTAGTAGTCCAGAGTATCTGCAGTCAAACAGACTACATGAACAAAGCACACAGCAATTACTTGAGAAGTCAAAGTGTGACAATACCAATGCCTTTTTGAATTTACTCAATCTCAGAAACATAACCATATATATTTGGCTCATCTGCTCAGAGACTTCTGTCTACGCAATCCAGAACAACATTGCCTATCAGTTCCAGTTTATTGAGGCCTAAAGCTAAAAACAACAATGCAATCAAAGCCCAATTATTTAGAAAGTGTTCTTTCCAGAAGGCCAGCTACAACAAATTGAGCAGATTTCTTTGTCTGTTGAAAGAAGGAGAGAGGATACAAACAGCAAAAGGTTCAACCGGATTGGTCAAATAACAAATATATGTGAATAACCAAAATCCTATCTTGTGAAATCCATGGGTGCAGAGTACAGGGGAAATCGCAGACATCTACTTCCTGTATCAGAACCCTTATTGCAGCAATGTTCCTATGATACAGACTCTATATCTCAGAGTGATTCAGAAAATGTTCATACTCCAGAACGTGTCTTGATTTGCACTACCACTTCTGATAATGTTCATAACGTCCCTAAGGCTAAACATTTGGCAGTGAGAATCCCACTTGCTAAATCCAATTCCAATTTATATGTCACACAATTTGGTCACATTTCTAAGCCCAGTGGTGAGAAAATCAGTGACTTGGACATAGCTGTATATATATATATATATATATATATATATGTATATATATATATATATATATATATATATATATATATACAGTTTTGTATAATTGCATGATGAAACTTACTTTGTTACACATAGCATATCAGTCAATGTTGTCAGTGTAATTTCTCAAAGAGGGAGGATGCAGAATGAATATATTTGTTGTACCTTTAAGAAGCATTTCTAAGATCTGAACATGCATATATAAATAACAGGCATGTGCTATCTTCAGTGCCATTTTGTGAGTACAGCCAGAGTGTGAACATCTATGCATAATACATCTAGCTTGTATATATGTTTATGTCTGTATATAATAAAGCTGCTTGACTAGAACCCACAATGTTCGTTTACTTCATCCCACTAGATGAGTGACAGGATGTTCATAGATTCATAGGTTGGTACTAGGCTATCGGCCCTAGGGCCTATATGAGCCTAGCTATAACAATTTCCTGGATATTTCTTCCCACAATATTTACTTCTCTGGACCCCTCTCTAGCAGGGCGACTGATGTGATCCCCGGGGTGAATTTCCTATCGCCCATCCAATCGTCAAGGTACATTTTGAAAAGGGCCAAGGAGGCACTCTGTTTGACATGTATGGGCAGTCTATTCTAGAGTATGGGGAGTCTCTGGGTCAGGAGTATGAAAAATTCCTTAAAACTTAATATTTAACTTAACATATACTGAACTTTATAATCCTCACAAACTGAGCAAATGCATACTTAACTTTCCAGATTTTTTCTGAGACCTTCAAATCCAAAAAGACACTAAATGCAACAAGTCAAACAAGTCTAGAAACGGGTAACAGCCCAAAAAATGAAATAAAAATGCTTGTGTCATAGCCTTCGCCTCACAGTAACGCATATTGATGCTTTCATACTAATGAAATGTGCTGCTTTCCAGATTTTTTTTTTGGCAGATCGCTGGAGTCTATTATCAATAACTTAGATACCAAGGACAGAAAATGTTAAGGCTTAGGTATCCAAGATACAAGACATAGCAAGATGAAAAATGCAGAAAGTAAAGGCAAGCTCTGACTCAGACAGACAGATTTACTTGAAAAAATGCTGCCTGTAACCTCTCTAGAAAATCACATATCGTTGCAAATGGCATCTTCACAGAATGGCAGAAAGCCACTGGGATTTACTTCCTATGTGCACAAGTTATACAGAAGATAATAGCAGTACACCAAGTAAAAACTTTAACTGTTAAAGGAAGGCACACCAGTAAAATCTGAAAACAAAATTATAACTGCAACATAATAGTAGCAATTTGGAACTCTGGCCAAAAATGATAAATTACTGATAGTTTGACATGAAGCACAATTAAAATCTGATGCCAAAAATACTAGCTACAGTATCCTCTGTTATAATGACACCAAAAGGCAGCTATTTTGCTTTCTGAAAGTTAACTAATAAACTTAAGTTGCTGACATCCTATTACACATTTTAGTAGGGCTGTGAAATGGTATATCAATATATCATTCCTTGCATAAAGCAAAACATGTTGGTGCGTTATTCAACAGCACTCTAGAAACTGTATTGTTCTACAAAGATTTAACAGTGTATTCACCTAATATAACTAGAAATAACCTTTCTGGCTATGGTGGAATGTCTGTGGTAACGGCATCTGTTACAGGTATTTACCTCAACCCTGGGAAAAGTTAACCCTTTTAAGATACATTCTCATTTTAAAATTTGGAATCTTAGCATGCAAATAAAATGAATGGTTGCATTGTTGACATGGAAATTCCTATAGTAAACACTTGAAGTATTACTGCTCAACAGATTCTCTTAGATCTACCATTCACATGAGACATTATGCAAAGTAAGACCTCTGTACATAAGGTAACCCTTTAACATATGAAGATGTGAAAAGTGCAGCTATATGAAACACAGATGAATACACTATTACTGTCCAAAGACTGCTAAGTAAAGTGTCAAAATCTTGGCAGAGGTGGTGAAGTTATATGTGTGTGTGTGTGTGTGTGGGGGGGGGGGGTATTTTTACATAATTGAAAATACACAAAAAAGTTGTATCACACCTCACTTTAGGCTGACGAAACCTGCTCCAGTCTGATGTATACTGTTGGATGAGACAAAGGCACTTAAAGTGTACTGAATAAAACAGCGGATATTTAAAAAATAAAAGGCTTCTTGTAATATTTTTCCATAGCTGTATTAAGCATTATGTTTTATTGAGTGTTTTATATAACTGTTTGATCACTCTGAGATTCCCACCACCTCACAGACACTTACACACTTACTCCCTTTATACAAACAGTATTTTTATTCTAACAAAAAGTGAATACATCGGGTAAATAAAAAAAATGTAAAGGTGGTAGGTTTGTTTGCTTTTTTGTTAATGCATGTGTCCCTATGCATTAAGTGATAACTTAATAAAAGTGAATGCATCAAGACTACTACATCTGGCCTTAGAGGATTTACACAGACAAGCCTATACTCTACACCTAATGTGAAAGCAGATAAGAACCCTAAAGGGTGTCTGTGGCCTAGGTGAAGCATACATGGGCCAGGAGGATGAAGAAGTTGTCTTCACTGGAGGAGCATTGTGAACAACATGTACTCCTGTGCTCAGAGAAACAAAATCTGTTAGCAGCTGAGGCCTTTTTGGAACAGATAAAATACAAGTCCAGAGGTGAGGACCTCTACACTCTGAATGACCAGGAAGTCTATTCAGAAAGGACATATTTAAAATTAAAATGTGTCCTACCATTATTTCTGAGAGTTAGAGAGATAAGGGATGGTGAGACAGTCTCATTGTTTGTCCTCAGTTAAGGATACTTATGTGTGTGAGTCACAAGGTATGAAGCCAATTAAGATATTACAGGGCCATTGAGGTGCTCTGCTTGACATGTATGGGGAAGTCTATTCCATAGCATGGGCAGTCTCTGGGAGCAACTACAGACCCCGGGAATTATCGCCCCATCAGCCTGATGAGTCTAACATGCAAAGCTATGGAATGCATCATCATGGACCTAATAAACAAGGATATAGGGAATCCCCAAACTCTGGTTCCTACACATTTTGGTTTTGTGAAGGGTAGATTATGCCTGCTCAACTTGGGTGATTTCTTTGAGTCAGTCACCAGAGCTGTGGATGAAAGCAAGGTGGTTCATACAGCCTACCTTGATCTGGCTAGGCCTTTGATACCATTCCCCACTCAGGAATCATAGAAAAACTCACTAAGCTAGGCCTCAACCCCTATATCACTAGATGGGTTGCAAACTGGCTCACAGATAGAAACCACAGAGTGAAAGTAGCTGACTCCAAATCAGGCTTCCAACCAGTCACGAGTGGAATCCCACAGGGTTTGGTCCTGGGTCCTCTCTGAAGTCCAGGCCAACACGAAGGGACTCTGACTGACAAAGTTTGCAAATGATTGCAAGTTGGGAGCTATTATTAACTCCCCAATTGATATTGACAGCCTACAGTAAGGCCTTAATGAGACTAACGACTGGTGTCAGAGCCATGGCCTTAATCTCAATGCCAATAAATGTGTCATCATCCCTCTTGGGAAAAACCCAGTTCCCATGAATTACCACACGGATGGCAGTCCACTGAACAGAGAAGGCATTATAAGAGATCTGGGAACACAGGTTGACAGCAACCTCTGTTTTGACCACCACGTTCCCACTGTGGTCAGAAAGTCCTTCTATGTGGCACATCGCATTCCTAAGGGTTTTGCATCCAGGAAAAAAGAGGTCATTGTCTCCCTCTACTCTTCCCTCATTAGGCCAATCATCGAGTATAATGCCCCATTTGGCATGTACCTTACTAGACACCTGCAACAACTGGAGAGGCCACAAAAGTACCTCACAAAGAGGATCCTAGGCCTTAAACACTTGTCCTATATGGACAGACTCAAAAAAACTCCAACTATTCTCTGTCTCATATCGCCTACTTAGAGGCGATCTCTGCTTGACTTACAAAGCCATGTCTGACCCAGCTCTGTTAGAAATGCTACATCTAAAGAAATCCTAATCCCTCCACACCACATGCTCCAGAGACCTCAACCTCATTACCACAATCAACAGAACATGCTGGAGGGACAGGTTCATAACCCAGTGACTGCCCATGCAATGGAATAGACTTCCCATACATGTCAAGCAGAACACCTCACTGGCCCACTTCAAGAGAAATCTTGATGAGTGGATGGGAAATAAAAAATTCACCCTGGGGATCACTCTGTGGCTCTACTCGACAGAGGCACCAGGAACTAAGGTTGTGTGGCACGATGCCAGGGTAATCCTATGGGCTAGGCTTGTAAAGGCTCCAGGCCCATTAGCCATTATATGGGTGACACAAACTATTATAATGGGTTATACAGACATTAACTGGCAAATCACGTACACTGTTCCTCCAACAGACAGTATTAACCTCCATGGCTTCACACACCTCATAACATGCCCTACCACAGCAGACAAAAAAAAACCAACTAGCTGCAACTCTTGACTGGAGACTAGTAAATGACCCACTTAAATACTCCAGCTCTGATATTCTACCAAATACCTTAAGTGACCACTCACCAGCCTATACCTACAGAACTCCCCCATGTATGCCTAAAACCCACATTTATAAAATCTCTAGAAATTTAATCAGTTTCAACCAACAGGTCTTTAACAATATCCTAAAAACTATAAACTGGTCCCCACTAAAAATACTCCCCCTGGACGATGCCATAAGTTACTTTAACAAAACTTTGCTGGATGCTCTTAACAGCTTAGCTTCTCTATGAACTAAAAGGATTAAATCAAACTATGCACCCTGGCTTACAAAATCGACTAAACAAATATTACTAGCAAGAGACCAAGCCTGGAAAGAATGGCAAAGAACCACAAATTAACCCAACCAACAGAAATTCAAGCAACTACAAAGCCAAGCAAAAAAAAAATAGTTGTTGCAAAAAAAAAAAAAAAAAAAAAAATATATATATATATATATATATATATATATATATATATATATATATATATATATTTTGCACAGCAATTAAACTGCCAAACCAACAACCCTAGAAAATTCTGGAAATCTATATCAAAACTTCTTTCTCCAGGGACATCTTAAAACCCTCCCCAGCACCAGATAAAGAACCATCTGAAATAGCTGCCATTTTTAACATCCACTTCATAGATAATATTCTAAAACTTATAAAACCCTCCTCACCCAACAATAATTCTAACCATACAAAAAAATATAACTCACACTGACTCCATAGTCACCCTAGCTGAAACTCCTTCCCCACAAAAACACTTTCTCTGTACAAGCTGTACTTACCTCACTAGTGCAAATATTAATTTCTAAACTAAAGCCATGTTCCTTGTCTGTGGACAATCTTCCATCAAAATATCTAAAACTCTCCACTGATACAATAGCCTACCCTGTCACTGTTTAGATAAATAGGTCTATCTCTGAATCCTATGTCCCCAAGCTCTGGAAAAAATCAATCATCTTTCCCTTACATAAAGGAGGAAAAATCAGGAACTTTCAAACTATCAACCTATCTCTATCCTCTCCCCTCATCTAATCTATTAGAAAAATTTATACACACACAATTAATAAAATTTCTCGTAGACAACAACCTCCTTACACCTACCCAACAAGGTTTTCGGCCTGCACAACGTACTACTACGACACTGCTGTCCTTCACAGATACTGTTTATAAAGCCATGGACCAAGGCCAGTTAACATCAGTAATATTACTAGACCTCTCAAAGGCCTTTGATACAGTGTCTCATTTTAAATTACTGCTACAATTCTCTACACTAGGCTGCTCCCATAGTACTCAGAAGTGTTTTTTTTCAACTATTTAACTGATAGTTAACAATATGTCAAATGGAAAACTAGTATATCTAAATACCAGGTAAATAGTACAGGAGCCTCAAGGATCCATTCTCGGACTGCTGCTTTTCAATATTTGTTTTAACAAACTTCATACCGCTTCCCCCAGACCACAATCATACAATACGTTGATGATGCCACTATTATCTCCACTTCTAACAACCCCACTCATCTCTTGACTATTACCCAAAATGCCTTCACTTCTATCGAAACCTTCTTAAATGATGCACAACTACTTCTTAATCCAAATAAAACTAAGCTTCTACTGTTCTCTCCAAAGCCATTCATACATGACTTCAAATTATTTTCACAAAATAAAACTCAGATTGAAATAGTAACCAAGGCAAAACTTCTAGGCATCACTATAGATAATAAGCTCACCTTTGAACAACATATATCTGATATAATTAAAAAAAAAACATATATCAAACTTGGCAAACTTTACAGACATAAACAGTTCATGGATGCTTCCACTAAAATAACACTCGCCCACACCTTCCTACTTCCTACCGTCCTATATGGGCCCCTATTCTTACTAATCTTCATGCAACTCTAAAGAACAATCCACAATCATGCTATCACAAAGTTGCCAAATTTGTAACTGGTGTAGCTTATTGTACCCATTAACTGGTGTACCTTATTGTACCCACTAACTGGTGTACTTTATTGTACCCACTAACTGGTGTACCTTATCGTACCCACTAAATGGTGTATATTATTGACCCACTAATTGGTGTACATTATTGTACCCACTAACTGGTGTACCTTATCATGCCCACTAACTGGTGTACCTTATCGTACCCACTAACTGGTGTACCTTATCGTACCCACTAACTGGTGTACCTTATTGTATCCACTAACTGGTGTACCTTATTGTACCCACTAACTGGTGTACTTTATTGTACCCACTAACTGGTGTACCTTATTGTACCCACTAAATGGTGTATATTATTGACCCACTAATTGGTGTACATTATTGTACCCACTAACTGGTGTACCTTATCATGCCCACTAACTGGTGTACCTTATCGTACCCACTAACTGGTGTACCTTATCGTACCCACTAACTGGTGTACCTTATTGTATCCACTAACTGGTGTACATTATTGTATCCACTAATTGGTGTACATTATTGTACCCACTAACTGGTGTACCTTATCGTACCCACTAACTGGTGTACCTTATCGTACCCACTAACTGGTGTACCTTATCGTACCCACTAACTGGTGTACCTTATTGTATCCACTAACTGGTGTACATTATTGTACCCACTAACTGGTGTACATTATTGTACCCACTAACTGGTGTACCTTATCGTACCCACTAACTGGTGTACCTTATCGTACCCACTAACTGGTGTGCCTTATTGGACCCACCATTGTGATACCCTAAAAAAACTAAACTGGCTAGAATTCCCTCACTATCTGAACTTAGTACAACTATCTGCAGCTCACAAAATAATTTACAAGCCAGAAACCTGCCCTGTCCTGAAATCTATCTAATTGCTTTACACCCCATCCAAAAACCCTTGCTCCACTAAAAAACAACTCTTACAAGTGTATAAACCTACCAAAAGAGCTGGGTAAAGATCTACTCCTATGCCATTGCTAAATTATGGAATGCCCTATCTCCAAATATTTGTGCCATTGAATCCCTTAAGACCTACAAATTAACTTTGAAGGACTACTACCTAAACATTCATATTTGCCCATGCTGTTAAGCATAAACATACCAACATTTTCTAATCCCCAGACCCCCCTTTCCCCTTACCCTCATTCCTTCCTATATTGATCTCTTACCCAATTCAATAGCATCTGCAATAGAGCCCTTTATCTATCTTACATCATTCAAGCCTTCCTTAGCCACTAACAGTAATTTCCACCCTCCAATATATCACTATTCTTTGCACACTACACTTTCCTCTCACTCTGTCCTGATCCTTAACTCCCTCTCTTATACCTAGCTACAATTTCTTACCCGTATCCAACTGCAGTATTGCAGATACTAAAGCTGCTTTTCTACACTAATCTCCCCTTCATCTCTCTACCAGTCTTTTATCCCCAAATTTCCCTTACTACTAATCTTAAATTTTTCTTATATCACTCTTAGGATCATAGGAAGTTACTAGGCTATTGGCTCTGAGGCACTTATAAGTCTAGCCAAGAGTTTAGCCCATGTTTAGAGAAGTCAGCACATGATGCCCCTGTCCAGTAGGGACATGTGTGAAATTCCAGGGCTGTATTTTCTGTTTCCCATCCAGTTATCCAGGTTACATTTAAAAAGGGGTAAAGAGGTTCTCTGCCTGACATGGAGAGATTGTCTATTCCACAGATGAGAGAGTCTCTAGGACACAGATCTCTCCCGCCAACAAGTCCTATTGATGTCACAGACCAGGCTGAGGCTTCATGTGCAGCTTACTCAAGTGGAGCTTGACTTGCAAATATGCAGCAGTCCTAACAAGGGGGGGGAGGGTGAGATTGCCTTGTATGCCAGACAGAGGTCACCTCTGAGGAGTCTGTATGAAATTGTGTAGAGGGATAGGGGGTCTATATTATATGCTCATGAGCGAAGTTTTAAAACTTCGAACAAATAATAAAAAATTAAAAAAAAAAAAAAAAAACTTACCGGAATGCTCCAGGCAGGGGGGCAAGTCCCCCTGCACCCCCCCACACCCCCACTGCTTAAATATACCAACTCCGAGATCGCACTACATTGAAGTAAAGGTAAATATTCCCTATGGCGATCTCTGTTGAAACTTGCGAGCTTTCAAAAGTTCGCTCATATGGTGTTGACCATATGAGGCTTGAACATTTGAATGTTCACAATTTCTAATGGAACCCGAGGGATAGGACTTTAGCCTATCTGTGTATGGTAGATATTTAAGTCCCTGGATCTCCTGGTGAAAAACATCTGTGGTCTCTCCAGCTGCTACATCTGCTTTGCAACTTTGCAAGGTACATACTGAAAGGAGTGTTGTACTCAATAATGGGCCTTATTAGGGAAGAATACAGGGATGGTATGACCTCCTTGTCCCTGGATGAGATACCCTTACTTATGAGGTGGGCCATGTAGAAAGATTTCCGTACAGTGGAAGCCACATAGTAGTCAAAAGTCAGGTTGCTATCAACCTGGGTGCCCAAACCCCTCACAACTGATTGTGTGCTTAAGATGTTGTTATTAATGTGATAATTTGTGGGGATATCATTCTCCCCAAAGGGGATGATGATGCATTTTTTGGTATTCAGCTTGAAGCCATATTTCTGGTACCAGTTATTTGTTTGGGTGAGACCCTCTTGGAGGATGTCCACATTACTAGGGGAATTGATGACAGTGCCCAGCTTGCAGTCATCTGCAAACTTGGTCAGCCATAACCCACTGGTTTTGGCCTGCACTGCAGAAATGTAAATCCCAAACAACAGAGGCTCCAAGACCGAACCCTAGGGTACACTGCTCATTATAGATTTACTGCTTGAGGTGGTTTCACCTATTTTGACTAGGTGGGTTCTATCAGTGAGTCAATTTGCTACCCATCTGGTAACATATGGATTGATGCCTAGCTGAGAGAGTTTATGTATTATGCCCAAGTGGAGAATAGTGTCCAAGACTTTGGCCAGGTTAAGGTAGATGGTGTACACCATCTTCCCCTCATCCATGGCTTTGGTGACTGTCTCAAAGAAGTCAACCAAATTTAACAGACATAACCTCCCCTTGACAAACCCAAACTGTGTTGGATCAAGTGTTTGGAGGTTACCAATGTCCTTGTTAATGAGGTCCATGATAATCTGTTCCATGGCCTTGCAGATCAGGCTAGTTAGACTGATGGGTCTATAATTTCCTGGATCGGTGGATGCTCCACCTTTGTGCAGAGGGATGACAGTGGCTGTCCTCCACTCAGCTGGGCTTAAGCCGGTACTCAGGCTTTCTTTGAATTGGGCACCTAATGGTGCTGCAAGTTCCTGCCTGAGTTCATGTAGGATGTAGTCTGGAATGTTAGAGGGTCCCACTGAGGCTGTATTTTTTGCCATTGAGAGAGCAGTGATGACCTGTTCCCTAGATATAAGGGGGCAGATACTGGGAATGTCCTGATTTACTGATGGGGGAACAGAGGGGTGAAGTTTTCACTGAATCTGTCAGCCAGCAAGTTTGCTATATCTATGGCATTTGTATATGTGGTGTTCTTGACCACCAGTTCTGAACAGATCTGGGTGCTACCTTTGTGGTTGCAGACATACATGAAGACAGCCTTATGACTGTCTCTAGTAATGTGGCCAATTTGGACTCAAAGTTTGCTTTGGAGGATTTCACTAGTGCTCTTATTTGCTTGTTCAGACTAAGGAGAGATTGCTTCCAATTGGGTACCTGCTCTTTCTTGGTGCTGGACAGCAATTTTTTCCTTTTGTTATAGAGTTTATTTATTGCAGATGTCCACCAGATAGGTTTACTCTTCCTTATGGATGATGATTTATTCCTGTCAGGTATTCCTAATTCCATGCATCTATATAAATGCTTGTGTAGTGCTTTGGTGTAGTTTTGGATATTGGTGCCAGTTCCTACACAGGGAGAGTGGGCTGTGAAGCTGTTTATCCCATCCTTCAGAAGGCTGTAATCAGCTTAGGAGAAGTCTGATCCTAGCTAGAGTGGGGGTTGGGGAGATGGTGACTTCGAAAGTGACCGCTTTGTGGTCGAATCTTACCAGGAGGATGATACTATAGGGATGCTGCAGTGGTTACTCATGTTGGTTAATACTCAGTCCAAGATATTATCACCTCTTGTGGGGGTACTGACTTGCTGTTCTAAAGCGTTTGCATTGACAAAATCGAGGCATCTCTAGGCATTTATGTTCTGGCATGAGTAATTCTTTCAGTCTATTTTTGGGAAGTTAAAGTCACCCAGGATCAGGGTAAAGGGTTGAATCTTGATAGATTCGAAGAGGTTCAGATAGGTGGATTGAGCATCTTGAGTCAGATTTGGGGGCTGGTAGCTAGCTATGATTTGAATAGGGGTCTTGCCAATAGTTAACTTCACATGGAGTGTCTCCTGTGCATCATACTTTATGACCAGCCCGGAGGTGTGTATGTCTTTGATATATATTGAAACTCCACCTCCTTTGGCTTTACTGCCCACAGTTTGGGGTCTGAATGTATGCTAGAATGAATAAGCAGGTAAGGCTGAGTTGCTCTCCGTAGCTTTGAACCAGGTTTCTTTAACTGTGCAGATGTCAGCATTTTCCACAGTTACAAATGCTTGCAATGAGTGCAGTTTCATGTTTAGACTCCTAGCACTTAGCAGCATGACCTGTAATTTGCATTTTGTTGACATTTTTATGTTGGTAGTTTTAACCTCATCACTTTTCCTAAACAAGGCACTATTGGGAAGGCAAGAGCCTTTGCCAGAAGCCTGAAGCCCAAGTGAGACAGATGCAGGCTATCTCTGGCAAAGCACTATGGTCTGCAGATCATATCTTCTCAGGCTGTTAGGTACAGGATCCCCTGGAATGACACCAGAAACTAAGCCAATTGTTAAAGTCAATCATTTTCTGTTTGTATTGAGGCATCATTCTGGGTGATGGTAGAATGCTGCTTAAGGCTAGGGACATACCTATCTGGGACACATATTCAGGGAGCTCAATCATGTCTCTCTTTATATAGCCCAGGGAGGTACGTCTCAAGTCATTCATGCAAACATGGACTATGACAGAGTCATAACAGAACCTGTTGTTGAGAGACTTGAGTGTGTATGTAATGTGGCAGATTCTGGCACCTGACAAACAACTAACCATGACTTTCTCCTTATCCAGCCTGGTGAGAGGCACATCTGTGTGTCTCACAATGGAGTCTCCTATGACTAATATGTTGGGTTTATGGTTAGGCCTTAGTGGTTGTGAGACAGAGGTATGTGGACTATGCGTGGTATGTGGTGTGGAGGGCTGTGGAGATCCCGTGTGTTTTTGCCTCAAAGGTCTCCTTTGCTTGGGTATGTTTTTGTTGAGGACCTCTGCATATGTGGGTGTGTGTTGTGTAGGAGTGGGTGGTGTTTGGGTCATCCCTATTACTTAAAAGTCATAACACTCTATTTTCCATAATTTATTTGTATGTTTAGTAATCAAGCTAGTATTTTAAACTGTCTTGTCAACTAATTACCTTTTCCTTTTATTATAAATATTAAAGTCACTCTTATTTTTTGATTGTACAATTGTTTTGTCTATATTGTATTTTTAATCTATGTTTAAAAATGTTTGCTATGTCTTGATATTACTGTTGTTTTACCTTTTATTGTCCTAACGTTGTACTGTGGAGCTTTTCTCCCGGGCCTCTGTTGAAAATGGGTTACTGGCTCAGTCGGACTTTCCCAGTTGCCTAATGTCAATAAATAAATAAATAAAGTGGGCTGAAGGGACTTGCATCAGCTGACTTGACCTTCTTGCTAGCTTTGAATGAGGTTATGACAGAAATGTGAGCTTCTTGCCTGCAGCAAAGATAATGAGCAAAAGCATTACAAGAAGTACGTGATAAAGCATTGCAGAGGACTGAACTATGGCATGGTACTACTAACCTTGCTACATTTCACCCCACACTAATGTTCTAAAAGCTAGGGTAGTGTTACCAAATGCTTACAGAGATGGGAGTGATGACAGAGAATATTATCTTGGCAACACTTTGGAATGGAGCATAACATAAAAATGAGACCCAGGAAATGAGACTGGTGAAAGCCAGGGTACCTTTTTGGCTAGGCTTATATAGGCCTTAGGGCTAATAGTCTAGTACCTACCTATGAACCTATGAAAACAGCGGGCCAAAGGAGCATAAGGCGCACTCTGTTTCTCACATACATTGACATTCCCAGAATGCTTGTCACAAAGGCACTGACAATCCTATATGGAGATGGGACTACAGGGTGCTGACACCTCAGCAAATTAGTAAATGAAAGAGGTGGGATTGGTGGCTTAAAGGTAGCCAAGCTAATGTAGCTATTATACTTCCTAGCTGCACTATGTACATATCAACATTTTCTGCATGTTTGTTAGAAGAGCATGGATGCATGCAGACATTTGAATGTTTATCTGTCTTGTAGTATATGAAGTACCTACTATGTAAGCACAACTGAGATGAAAATTTAAGATTTGTGCTATGAGGCAACACTGCCAGTGGACCCCCTTATCAGTGTATCTTCAAATGTATGATTACTCCTTCCCATTCTGATAGGTGACATTAAGACATGTAACCACTTGTGTCATCAGCCTTAGATGCCTTTTGATCTTTTTTGGAGGGGAATAATTTGTGGCACAATATTTGATATCTCAATGATGTTTTATAGATACATTATTTATGTAATATGAATACTGAAGGGTCTATGTCAATTGGTCAAGGACCAAATTCTTGAGACCCATACAATCAAGACCATATAGCTGACAATTTGGTTCATTGAATCATTCTGACTAAGATCGTGGTACAGGAGAGATTGGAGAGTTTAACATTTTCCCAATGTAGTGTGAACACAGAGTTTGTATAAATAATTAGCAAGGAGGTGTGGCAGGTGCAGGGGGGCTTACCCTCCTGCAAACACGTTGTTTGTGTTGCTGGCAGGTGCTGTGTGGATTTATGTCAGTTTTTCAATTAACTGCATATGGTCTTGACCTTATGGGTTTCAACAATGTGTTTTTTCAATAAACTGACATAGATCTGAATATTGAATCACAGACAATCTTTGGCAACTTAGCACTGACTTTTCAGTTTGCTGTTATATAGAAACAGCTACCTGCATTAAAATATTTGTAGATCACAGAGCATCTAGCAAACATATGAGAGGTGCCATGGAGATCTGAAGGGGCCAGAAAATATAATACTGAAAATGAAGCCCTTAACAGTTTTGTAAAGGGATAAGTAAAATAACTGAAAATTGTTCACAATGATAAGTAGATAATATATTTTCTGAAAGAATACAATCCATTTTCTACTAAGTTAGTTGAATTGGTTAAATATATCTTATAAAAGAGGATGCAGTATAGGGAATATGCTTGCACATGGATGTTTTAAGTATCTTGAGGTGAATTTTGTTCAAAATGTAGTCTGAGAGAGATACTTACCCTTGTGGTTGTTGCAATATATGTAAGTATGCGGTCAATACCTTTGACAATATTAATAAGGTTGTATTTTTTTCCTAACAGGAAGTGCAATTATACTTCTGAGGGGTTATTTATGCTTTAAAGTGTTCATGTGAACAAGGGCAAATAAAGGAACTATCTAGGATGTTTAAGGGTAAATTACAGGAGCACAATAGGGATATTAAAAATGGAGAGAAAGAGAGCCCTGGGGCTATGCATTTCAATAATTTTCACAATGATAGCTGTGAATTTATGAAACCCACAGTGCTTGAACAAATTTGTATGGATGTATAGCTGGTGTGCATAATGGGATTTCTGTGAAGGGATAATGTCTCATGCTCTTGATCATCCTGCTATTCCTAAAAAAAAAACACATGCTGCAGATGCATTCAGTAAAATTGGTTTCCCATAACCTTCCTACATTATGTTGTTTCCCATTCATAAAGTACAAAGCAAAATGTCACATCTGTTCTTGGTAATATCTGATGCCTGTCTTTTGCATTTTGCTGCTTCTGCTGATTATGAAACTGCAAAGCAAACTGCTGCAGCTGCACTTGGTACAGTTTGTCTCCCATCCCCCATCTGCATTATAATGCTTCCCCTCATCCTAAAGTGCACAGCAAAATGCACTCGGTAAAATCTGTTCCTCATTTCCTGTCTCCATATTTGCCCAAAGAAATGCAGTCATACATAGCTCTAACTATTTAATTGTTGGAGGTCAGCCTCTGATCCAAACATACACATGCAGCATCCAGAAGGATGTCAGCGCCCACACCCACTTTGCATCTGCATACCACTTGAAAAGAATCTCTCAAAGATACTCAACATGTCTCTTCCAAAGCCTCAAAGGCCTGTGAGGTGAAAGCCTGACTCTTGGTCTTATCAGCAGCATATTGCAATCTTTCAGGTTGATACCAGTAACCAACCAAAGGAACCATAAAAATACACAGCAACTTGACCAACAACCAGTGTTTCAATACGCAGCAACAAACGTAATTTGACAAAATTGTGCACCAGTGAGAAATAAAAACTCTGTGCTCTAAAACACTAACTATGTTTATTTAAAGACATTCTAAATGCTTTTGCCCTCAAAATAATGCATGGGACTTCATCAGAGATAAAATACAATGAAAAAACACAATCCCTTATATATCTATCAAACCCCTCCCACTGATCTCATTACCATACCAAATTGGTTAGTTATTCAATAATAAATAAAATTGATCTAATTAACATCATCAATCAATTCAAAATAAATACACTAAACTATATAAAAATGAATCAAGTACATTTAAAATATTTTATTTTTAAAATGCTGTTTATAAAAATCATATCATTTAAACTATGAGATCCCATGGCATTTGTCCTCAATAATTTCTAATTTAGTTTTCCAAGGTCCCCCCACCAGCATCTTGCTGGACAAAATCCAGGGCATAAAAAATGAAAACATACCTCTCATTGGTTTGGACATGTTTTGAAAGAGCATTGTATCAGTCATTACTTTTGATTGAGTACAATTGCTCGTATATTTCTTCTTTGAATGTCCTTTCTGTCTTGCCAATATGAAACTGTGACAGTTATAACACCTTACTACATAAACAATTCTCCTAGAACAGCAATTATAATAAAGATGAGGTTTCACTGGCCAAAAACCCTTAATCACAACATCATGTCCTTGTATTATACATGGGCAGAACTTACACCTACCACAAAGTAGGGTAGCTACTTTTCCTCATGCATTTATGACGGCATTCCATAACCTCTCTGTGTAGTTCTTGATACAGCAATTCCTTTTATAAATAATTACTGGGCTTCACTAACTACCTTATTATCTGTATCATTCACATCAAATACTTTCCAGTTTATGTTCGCTATTCACCTAATCATTTCTGCATCCCCACGGTACGTTAGTATCAACCTTTTGTTGTAGTTAGTTCCATCTAAATTGGTACTGGGCAGCCTTGGGGATGAAACCTCTCCTTCATCCACCCCCAAGAGGAGAAAATAAAACCTGCAGATTTTTCTGAATTTACTTCATCAAAATGTTTACTGAGAAAATCTTCTAGGTAATCAGTAGAAATGAACATAAGTCTAAGTTTTTCACTTTCAAGATGGAATAAGACTGAATTTGAAATCATTCAAACTAATCTTGTCAAATGACCCTTTACCCAAACTCTTTTTTGATGGTAAGGATGACAGCCCTTATAATGTAATAATGAGTGTGAATATGTCAGTTTACTGTAAATATCTAAACTCCCTATCAATGTCATCTTTCTGTATTTCTACATCTAAATATTTAAAGATGTTTTTGAAACTTCCATAGTGAATTTTAAAAAACTAGCACTGTTATTAATATAATTGTAAAATTCCATCAATCTTTCCTCTGTGTCATTCCAAAATGGAACTATGTTATATAAAAAACAACCATATAAAACCCAACTCTCTTCAAATCCTGAGTGGAACAGAAAAGTGTGTTCCCATTGGGCCATGACAGTACTGGCAAATATAGTGACACACACCACCCCCATAGCTACCCCTGTTCTTTGTTTATATATATACTGCCCTCAAAAAAATAATTAATTATTGTTCAGCACTGCCTCCATAAGGGTCCTTAAAACATGAATAATATTGTTGTTTAGACTCTCCACTGATATTAAGTACTCAGCAAACCAATCCAAACATGGTTCATAGGGCATAACTGAAAACAGATCTCCAACATCTATTATAACATATATTAGGTCATATGTGAACATATCCTTGTTCACCCCTCTCAAAAAATTCCAAGAATCCTTGTAGATATATTTCTCATGCTGTGATATATGTTTTAATTTGAAATCAATATATTTCACCACACAATGTGTATTAGAACTCTTAGTGTTTACAATTAGCCTCAAAAATGTGTTGTAGTGATTTTTATGGATCTTTAGGATACTGAAAATCCATGGGATACTGGGGTATATCTCATTTAATAACACATATTCTAGATTTGAGATCTAGCCTCGCATAAGCATGTCATGTAACAACATGTCTAGTTTACCAATTTCTACATTTAATTCATTCCTAGAAATGTCTTCATATTGTTCTAGCAGCAATAGATTTTTGATCTTCAAAAAATAGTCATACATATTCATAATAACAAGGCCTCGACCCTAACTGGTTTCATTAGTCTGATGTCTTTATTTTTACAAATATTTCTAAGTAACCTAATTTTGTCCTGGGTCAAACTGTAATCAATGGCCCTAGTGCGATTTTGTGACAACTGTCTGACCTCCAATTTACAAAGTTTCTCAAATAATAATATACCAGTATGTAGTGGTGGTTTGAATGCACTTAATCTCTTCAAGTCATCACAATGATTAAAATTTGAATGTTTGTCAAAAAGTAAAATAGAAAAATTTAATTTTGTAGTGTAAAGTTTGAGATCTAGAAGTATTGTCACTAAATCAGCCTTCCTTGTAGGTACATAAGTCATTCCTTTATCAGACAAATCCATGTGAAATCTAGAAATATCAGATTCACTATAGTTATAAATATTGAAATCCCCTTGTGCATTGCTGGCAATGGTAACTAACTTTCCTGTCTGTAACTTGTTTTTCTCCACTTCCTCCCTCTCTGCTGTCAAGGTGAAGATACATTCTGTTCCCTCTTATACCCCTGTTACTGCAATGCAGTCCAGGTCTCCTTCCTTTGATTTTTCAACCTCTCTGACCTGCTGAGTGGTGGAAATTCTAAAGGGTCTGATATGTCATTATTGCTATCACTATAGGTCCTATTGACCCCTGTCTTGTTGGTAAACAAAGCTTGGCTCGTGGAGCCGGACTTGGATATGCTCTACATTTCTCATAATCTGTTTTGTCACGCCATAACTTTTTCTCTTTTCTACCTTATGAATAACCTTATCTACATGTTCAAACACATGAAAATAATCCTCCTTATAATGTTCAAATGCTAAGTCAATTTTAATATTACTGCCCAAGAATTTTATCTCAGTTTCTATTGAATCCATTGTCCTTTGGTTGTGATTCATTAGCACTCCATTAATTCACAACTGTGTCTACTGAATAAATAAAATATGTCAAGATGGAGGTCAGAGCCCTCACTAAGTCCTTTAGGGTATTTCCAGGACCTTAAACCCTTTGGTACCATTGAAGGGAGTTGGGTTTTATATGGTTGGTTTTTAGATGGCATAGTTCTGTTTTGGAATGACACAGAGGAAAGTCTGATGGAGTTTTACAATTATATTAATAGCACAACTATTTTTTTTTAATTTACAGTGGAAGTTTTTAAAATGTCTTATTTAAATGTAAAAATATAGAAAGATGACATCAATAGGGAGCTTATATCTAATATTTACTGTAATCCAGCATATTTAAACTCACTACTACATTACAAGAGCTGTCATTCTTACCATCAAAAAGGAGGTTTGGTAAAGGGGCAATTGGTGAGGTTAGTTTGAATGATTTCAGGTTTGGACTTATTCCAGCTTGAAAGTGAAAAGAAATTAGACTTACATTCAGTTTTATGTTGCTCTAACTCTCGTGATATCTTACTTTATAGTATATTCTTACCTGTACTTCCTAAAAAAGTATTATTATCTTGTAATTATATTTTCTATGATCATTGAAAATGTATTTTCCACTATCATGTATGTAACTTGTTTATTGTTTTATATTTTCTATGCTCATTGAAACTGTATTTTTCCACTATCATGTATGCAACTTGCTTATCTTTTTACTATCATGATGTTATTGTCTAATACTTGTCTTGGAGCTTTTCTTCCTCAGTTTCTGCTGAAACCGGGTCCCTGACTCAGTGGGAGACCACCCAGTAAACAAATGTAAATAAATAAAATTTCTCAGGGTTATCCAAAAGTTTTTTTCAGTAATATTTTTGATGAAGTAAAGTAAAAAAAATATTTAGGCATTTGTTTTCCCCTCTTAGGGGTAGATGAAGGACAGGTTTCATCCCCAGGGACCACCAATACCAATTTAGATTAAACTAACTGCAACAAAGGATTGGTACTAATGTACAATGGGGATGAAGAAAATTATTAGATGGATAGTGAACAAAAATTGGAAAGTTTTTGATGTGAATGGTATAGACAATAAGGTAGTTGGTGAAGCCACAGTAATTACTTATAAAAGGGCTTGGTGTATCAATACCTACATAGAGAGGTTATGTAATACCCCTGAAAATCCATGAGGAAAAGTAGGTACCTTCCTGTGTAGAAGGTGTAGGTACTGTCCATATATAACAAAAGGACATGATATTGTGATTAATGGTTTTGGCCCAGTGAGACCTCACCTTTATTATAACTGTTGTTCTAAGAGAATTGTTTATGTAGAAAGGTATTATAACTATCACAGTTTTTATACTGGTAATACAGAAAGGGCAGTCAAAGAAAGAATACATGAACATTTGTACACAATCAAAAGTAATGACTACCAAAGGCTCTTTTAAAACATATCCAAACCAATGAGGGGCATGTTTTTCATTTTTATGCCCTGGATTCTGTCCATCAAGATGTTAGGGGGTGGACCATGGGAAACTAGATTAGAAATTAGAGAACCCCAACAGCAACTGAAGATTAATGCCACTGGATCACATGGTTTAAATGACATGATTTCTAGAAATAGTATTTTAAAAAGGAAATTGTTTAATTGTATTTGATTATTTATATATAGTTTAGTGTATTTATTTATTTAATTTGAATTGATTGATGAAATTAATTAAATCCATTTTATTTATTATTTAAATCTAACCAATTTGGTATGGTAATGAGATCAGTAGGAGGGGTTTGTTAGACATATAAGGGATTGTGTTCTTTCATTGTATTTTATTTCTGTTGAAGTCCCATTTATTTTATTGAGGACAAAAACACTTAGAATGTCTTTAAATAAATATGTTTAGTGTTTTAGAGCGCAGAGGTTTATTTCTCATTGGTGCACAATTTTGTCAATTTTCATCTGTGGCTACATATTGAAACGCTGGTTGTTGGTCGAGTTGCTGTGGATTTTTATGGAACCTTTCAGGCTGCATCAGTATCACTGATCAGATACCCTATTCAGAGGTGTCATCATACCAGTCCTGATGAATCCCAGATAAACTATCGAATAAAATGTAAATTCATATGTTAAGACCATGGGCCAACCAAAACACAAGGAAATGTCCTAGTCACGTGCGATTCCATAGCGAGACACACAGGTAATCCTCTCATCAGGCTTGGTAAAGATAGGGTGGCAATGAACTGCCTTTCAGGAGGCAGAATATGTCAAGTGTCTAGGGTTCTAAAGTCTTTTCACCCCAGATATACTTCTGATGTGTCATTGCTCATGTGGGTGTGAATGACTTGAGACATACATCCCCAAATTATATGAAGACAATATGATAGAGCATGGTTGATATAAAGCTAGTCTCAAGCAGCATCCTACTTTAATTGCGAATGATGCCTCAATGTAAATAAAGGCTGATTGTCTTCAACAATTAGCACAACTACAGGTGCCATTCTAACAGGATCCAGTGTATGTGTGTGTGTCAGCTTGGAGGGAGATGGTTGACTCTCTTACTTGATTTACTAGGGATGGTCAGCCATTCTTACCTCAGGGTGTTTGCATACTGAACACAACCATTGCAACCTCAATGGTGTCTTTTTATGCAGTGTAAACCTGCTCCATCTACCAACCTTGCCAAACCAAACCAAGACAGCATAAGTGCAGTGCCAGTAGTAGAAATCTAAATAATAAACTGCCAGCTTTAGAAATATTCCTAGCCCTAGAAAATATAACCATCTGCACCATTACTTAATTATGCTTCCAGTACTGTGACAATCTCACCGCCACATCTCCGATAAACTCCCTCATAATTGTCTGTAACATAGTCTCTCCCTTTGGTTGTAATGGGGGAATGCTGAATTTTGGT
Source organism: Protopterus annectens (assembly GCF_019279795.1). Lineage (NCBI taxonomy): Eukaryota > Metazoa > Chordata > Ceratodontiformes > Protopteridae > Protopterus > Protopterus annectens. The sequence goes on along the minus strand of NC_056732.1, from coordinate 1,241,029,172 downwards.
CATGTTAATGAACATGGCTGGCTGTGCTAAATTATGCAGAGTCAGATGATGTCAATGATATGTAGAGTTGTGACACAGCTCATTACCTTTTTAAATCATGTTGTGATTTTTTTTTATGAACTGTGGCATCTCATATGTGCCTAACAGGGGTTAGTACCACATGTTTTATGTGAGAATATGGCAGGATGGTAAGAATATACTCCACAGAAATTAATTTACTATTACTGTTATTTTTTCTCATTGTGCTCAGTTGTTTACAGTTTCAATAATAACAATCTATTAGGTACTTATGCTCTTCAAATTTTTACAACTTGACTTCTCCCAATATGTGTTCTGCCCCTGTGTTGTCCTTTTCCTGTTGCAGAACTATACACTTGAAAGGGCTGAAGCAAAGTTGCCAACTCATAGTCCATGTGTCCAGTTTCCTTCCTTGTTCTCCACCAGCCTCTCCATACTGGTAATACCCTCAAGCAGAATAATGCGGCTTTGCATGTTCTGTGTGATGTCCAACACAAAGCACATTGACTAGCACTGGACCAAAGACATATTCCTTTTGAAACACCACTTGTCACTTTCTGACCCTCTAGTTGCTTTTCCCTAACAATGATATTGTGGTCCCTGTTCTCTAATCATTTTTCTACCCATCCATACATCTTGCTACCAATTTCTGCCCCCTTCATTTATGGAAGAATATTGTGGAGTGCAGTGGGACGTTCTCAAAGGCTTTGACAAAATCCAGAAGGAACAAATCCACTGTATTGCTAAAATATAATTCACTAGTGATGCAATCATACAAAAGAGCTGTTAGTCTGTCAGGGTCTTCCTACTGTGAATACAGGCTGAAAGTCATTAAACAACCTAATTGTGCTACAAGAACCTTTTTATTCTTGACCTTAGCTCTGTCCTGATTATTTTGCCAACCATTTTGGGCAGGTTAATCAGTCTGTAGCTTACTCAGCTATGCCTAACTTTATTTTATTATTATTTGTTCACAGGCTGAGTTAACTGATCTAAACATCTAAGAGGCAGTATACAATGGTACATAGTCAAAGGCAAATACAATTAGAGGGACAATAAAAAAAAATAAAGTTTTTAATACTGATAGCCTGTTAACACTGACAGTTTAAAACAAACATCTACTCATTACTGTCATCACAATTATATTATCTAAATAATATAACACAGACTTTGTCTCACACACTAGAAATAGCCAAGATTTTAAGTGTATTTTTCCTTTACTATGTATTTACAACCAATACACATTTGGCTTTTAGCATGCATTTAGCCTGTCACACATTAGAACACCAAACAGTTAACTTTTTATAGCTGCTTGGACCTCATGTGAACCAAGTGCAGGCTTCTTCTGGAAGCCATGAAGGCTGGCTTCACCCATTGAGAAATTCTGATCTAGAGAAATCTAATGCATGAATTACCTTTCATTTGGTTTACTGGTGATAATAAGACAGAAGTATACAATTAGAAGATTTGGGAAAAATGTTTTCAAAGCACTTATTGTGTTGCAGATTGATGCCACTTCCGCTAGCCTCCAGTCCATCCACACCATCTCTTCTTTGTAGAATCAATGGAAAAGTTTGTTCAAAATTCTAATGAGAACCCAACAGCTCTCTTTTGAGTCCTCAGTAGGATCTCATGTGACCCTATTGCCTAATCTGCCTGCACAACAACCTTACTACCTTTTTTTTTTTTTAAAACAAGTTTATTGTTTTAACATATAAGAGAAATATCATAACAATTTTATACAAATAATTAAAAATAGGTATTATTATAATATTCAACAAAACAACTAAAGTATTTACAAAGACATCCACTACAATCAGATCAATTAATTAAACTAAAATACTGTGCTATTGAAATTAGAATTTTTTTAACAAATTTTGTAAATTATCCCATACAATAAAATGTGATGTTTTTCTAGTTGTTCTCATTCTAATTGTGCTTATTTCCATATAACACATTATATTCATAACATTTTTAAATTCATTGAACGAAGGAGGTGTATCTGAAATCCAATTTCTAGTTATTATTTTCCTAGCCACTGCTAGGATAGACCATAACAAGGGAAGCTTAATCTTTTAACACATTGAGGTACAGGTGTGTTGAATAATATAAGAGACTTAGAAATAATGAAATTATCTGTAAAAGAGCCTGCAAAAATTCATTAATTGACTTCCAGTATTCTTTCAACTTCATACAGTCATAAAACATATGAGCCCAGTCAGCATTAATTTCTACATTACATCTCTTACATAGATTATCTTTATTATTAATTTTATTCATCATCAAAGGTGTATAAAAGATCTATGTAAAGATTTCCATGTATAAAGTCTCCAGACAATGGAAGATGTAGTTCTATAAGCAGATTCCAATATATATTGTTTATCTTGTTGAGTTGGTGGGTCCCCATTAATAGAGGTGAAATAATTCCAGTATGAATCTACATTGTAAAAGTTTCTTGTCTGATAATTTTATGTATATATGAAAGTTTACCTTTATCAGAAACTTTATGCTGTAAATTTATTATCAAGTAATCAATCAGTTTTGGAATAGATTCTTTAACTGTTATAGACATTAGATCTATTCTATCAATGAGATGTTGTCTAAAGATCTGAACCTCTAACCAGCAAGTTTCTCTTAGATCAAATTCTTGTTTTAAGAAATCTAGATTTTTAACTTTATTATCAGATATCAGCTGATACCAGTACTTTAGATTATTATCTATAGCTAAATGAGCTCCTTCAGAAGTAGATGACATAAGCATACCTGAGTATAAATTATAGGGAATACAATAAAATTCCATTCCCTATACTTAGGGTGCATGAATATAAAGTTACGATAACTAATAATAATATTTAATGGGTAACAGACCATATGTTTAGGTGTAATAGGTGAAGTACAAAATTCCTTTAGCAACCACAACATGGAGTTATTTATAATCATATTTTTATGTGTTAAGGAGATTTTCATGAAGTGCATACTAATTAGCTCCCAATAATCTTTCCATTTTGACATATGACCGATCTATTAATAAAGTAATAACTTTTATAATAGAAGAGATAATATATAAATTAAAGTCTGGAAAAGAAATACCCCTTGAGACCAGCTATTAGTATGTTTCTTTAATGCAATCCTAGTTCTATTAGGTGCCCATAAGAAATTTAACATTAGTGTATTCAGTTTCTTGATAGTTATTTTGTAGGTGAAAGTATTATTGATTGTATTAAGTATAAAATCTTGGGGAATATTATCATTTTAATAATTGTAAGTCTCTCCTCCATAGTAAAAACATATTATTCCAGGTATTAAAAGATTTTGTATATTAAGAAAACAGGTATTATAGTTATTATATATAATAGATTTAATATCTTTAGATAGTATTATACCTAAATAAGTTATCTGACCTGAGTTGGGTACATATTTAGTAAAATCACTAATGAGAGTATTTTTTCGTGTATATATAGGTAGTATTTTAGTTTTTCTTCATTGAATATTAAACCAGAAATACTTTTAAAATTCATCATTTTATCAAATAAAGACTGCATAGAAGAATTAGATCCTGCTGATGTAATTAGAACATCATCTGCAAAAGTTGAATTTTTGATGTTGTATTTTCTTCTATTTCAAAACCCTCTATGTCAGTACTGTTTCTAATCAAATTAGCCCAAGGCTCCATTACTAAAGTGAATAATAGTGGAGAAAGTGGACATCCTTGCTTTGTACCTTTAAGAATGGGTATTTTTGTGAAACATATGTTCCTACCTTAATATAAGCCAGCGTTCCTTTGTATAAATGCTCAATTAAATTTACAAATGCATCAGAGAAATTTGTGCACTTCAGTAAGGTAAACAGATAGTCCCAACTTACTGAATCAAATGCTGAACCTATATCAAGACTAATAAGTGTTAAATCTTTCTTTTTCCTATTTGCAAAATCAATTAATGTTAAAGTTCTTCTTATATTATCAAAAGTATTTCTATTTACAATGAAGCCCGTCTGATCTATGTCTATAATGCCGGGATAATTGTCTTCAATCTATCAGCAAAAATACTCATAAACATTTTATAATCAACATTAAGTAATGAGATGGGTCGATATGAAGAACATCTAGTTGGATCTTTATTAGGTTTTAAAATTGGTGAAATAAATGTATATTGCCAAGATGGGGGGGGGTTATTAACTCAGTTTGGGCCAGAATAAAAACCTTATGTATTAATGAATATGTAGTTTTAGAAAGGATTTTATATATCTCTGGTATAATACCATCATTACCGGTGCTTTGTTTGATTTAAGCTTATTTATTTGTGTAATAACTTCTGTATATGAAATACTCTTGTCCAATAGTTTAATCTGTTGTTTATTAAGCTTTTTATTCATGTGTGTGGTTATAAACTCCTTTATTTTATCTTTAGGTTCCATGTTAATGTTGTTATGGTTAATCTTGTGAAAGTGATTTCTAAATTCATCCAGTATTTATGGTATACTAGAAACATTCTTCTTTTCCTTAGAGAAAAGATTTCTTTGATATGGTTTTGTTTATTCAATCTTTTGTTTTATTTTTAAGTCTATGTAAGTATTTGGGGCTTATTGAATAAGACAAAACTTGTATTTCTCTAAAGTTATTTTAACTTTATGAGTTAAAATTTCTTTGTATTTCTCATTTAGTTTGTTTATTTCTTGATAACTTTCTTGTCCATAATATTTTCTTTATTATTATGTTTATAAGAGTCTAGTTTACTTTGAATATCTAACAATTCCTTATCCCAAGATTTCCTTTTGTTATTATACCATCTGATACTTTGTCCATATAGATATGATTTTAAGGCATCCCAAACATAGACAATGGAGCCTTCAGGAGTATTATTTATGTCTAGAAAATGTTGTACTTCTGAAAGTATATATTCTTTATAGTCTTTTAGCTGAGTTAAGTATGCTGGTATCCTTTTGATCTGAACATTATGAGTATTTTTATCATGAATTCAAAAACAATTGAGTTATGATCAGATATAGGACATGAAATGATTTTGGAATTAATTAAATCTGTTACCATCTGGTTAGAAATAAAGACCCTATCTATTTTGAATAAGTTTTGTATCTGTTAGAAAAAAGGTGTATGGTAATGATTTTGACTCTATCTGATTATTAATATCATTCAAATGATAAGAATTAGCAAAATCATTTAAATGTTTTGCATTAGATGTAATTCTTCTTTTCTTTATAGTGGTAGTATCACTTTCATGTAGTATACAATTAAAATCACCAGCTAAAATAATATCCCCTATAGAGAATGATATGATCTTATCAATATGATGTTTCACTGTATTAATACCAATTCCAGGTATCCAGTATACATTAATTAAAGTGTAAGTCTTCCCATTAATTTGTATTGTAACCATACAAAACATTCCTTTGTCATCCTGATAAGACTTAATGGTTTTAGGAATGGGCATACTTTTATTCCATAAAATAGCCACTCCTCTTTTTTCTGAGTGTGCTCTGAACTAACCAATACTGCATACTTATCAGTGGCTAGTTTATCAATATCTTTTTCAAGAGATGGGTTTCTTGCAGGAAGACTAGATTGGCCTTGTGTAGATTAATGTATCTTATTAGGCTTGCCCTTTTACACGGATTATTCAATCCATTAATGTTTAAAGAAATTCCTTTTAAAGATGTCATTTGGCATTTTAAAACTCAAGAATCTTATGTTGAAATAACAAATAACAAGATAAATAATGTTACATCTCCTCTTTTAGGTGTACCTTTAAATATAGCTGTATTTATTAAATCTCTTATGGGATTTTGTATAGGATTCAATTTTGTTTGTAGTGACAATGAGTGTACAAAATATATTGTGGATGTCAAAACTATATACATATAACAATGAACAAGTGAAAATAATGTAAGGATTAAACCTTGCATCCCGCCTGAGTTGAAAACTCCAACTTAGAGCAGTATTTACTACTCAAGTTAACCCCCTACCCTAAGCAGCAGTACCTCAGCTACCACCTTATCAATTTAATACTAGTTATATTTAACTGAGGTTAACAGTTTTCAATTCAAATATCTATCAAGACAAAACTACA
>NC_056732.1:1240285571-1240373071 GCF_019279795.1 Protopterus annectens | reverse complement strand
TGATAGAATATGAACAACTTCCGGGGAAAAATCATGAAGCCTGACTAAGGACAGAACTGGAGCAGCCAAGCTGTCAACCTGAGGGTCTGGATGGAGGGATGGAAATGTCCTGACATACGAGTCAGCAGATCTGGAACTGGGTCCAGAATAGTTCCAGAATACAGGGCTTGTCCATTAGATAGGGTTGAAGGAAGGGAAACCAAATCTGACGAGGCCAGTGTGGGGCAATGAGGATCATTTTGCTCCCCAAAGACTGTGCTTTCTGAATAACCTTTGATATCAGAGGTAATGGTGGAAAGGTGTAGAGAAGACCGGAGGGCCAATCATGAGCCAGAGCGTCCCTGGGCGTCTCCCACTCCGGTGGGATAAGGGTGAAGTGGCTGCTGCATTTGGGATTGAGGGGGCTGGCAAATAGATCACAGCAAGGCTAAACCCATCTGTGGAATATCTCTTCCGCAACATAATTGTTCAGGGACCACTCGTGAGGCTTTAGGATAGCTCTGCTCAGCCTGTCAGCAATCACGTTGGACTTCCCCGGTATATGCGTTGCAACTAGAAAGCGTTGGGAAGACACCACCCACTGCTAAACTCAAAGTGCGCCTCTGCAAAGGAGGTATGATTTGGTTCCTCCCTGTTTGTTCAGGCACCACACTACCGACATGTCTGAGTGGATTGCAATTGTCCCTAGAGGGAAAGAGCTCTGAAGTGCTTGCAACGCTAATAGCACTGCTCTCATCTCCAAGACACTGATATGCAAATGGGTCTCGTGATCCTGCCACGTGGCTTGGACAGTCCTCCCAAGATAATGCCCCCCCACCCAATCTGGAAGGCATCTGCGGCCACTGTGGCAACTGGAGAAGATTGGACAAAGGGCTTGCCCACGTTGAGATTGCTGGCCTGAAGCCACCAGCGTAGATCCCACTTGCACATGTTCGTAATCAGAATAAAATGGGAGAGTGGGAGATGCTGCAGTGACCACCGGGCAAAAAGCAGCCACTGAAGAACCCTTGTGTGTAGTCTGGCAAGGGGAACTAGCATGATCATGGCAGCCATGGTCCCCAATAACTTGAGGACTACTTTTGCCCTGACCTTCCTCAATGGTAGTGAGGACCTGCTGTTGTAGAGCCTGAATTCTCTCTTCTGTTAAGAAGGCCCTCATGAGCACCGAATCTAGTTTGGAGCCGATAAAAGTGAAACGCTGCGAGGGCGACTAGGCCGATTTTTTCCAATTTAGAGTAATTCCTAACCACTGACACAGTGTAACGGTGGCATCCCTGGTCTGTAACAGTAGATGCCTGGTGGTGGCAGAAATGAGCCAGTCTTCCAGGTATGGAAACACTTGGAATCCCTGACGTCTCAAGTGAGCCATTACCACTGCCATGCATTTGGTGAACACCCTGGGGGCTGTGGTGAGACCAAAGGGCAGAGCGCAAAACTAAAAATGACTGGATCCCAGACGGAAGCGTAAATGACTTCTCAATGCCCTGTCCATCTTGATATGGTAGTAAGTATCTTTGAGGTCGATGGAGCACATCCACACATCTTTCCCTAACAGAGGGAGTGTATTGACTGTAAGGTGACCATGTAGAACCTGGACTTTTGTACATGAAGGTTCAATCGGCTGAGATCCAAGATGGGTCTCAGGTCCCTGTTCTTTTTGGCACCAAAAATAATCTGGAGTAAGATCCTAATCCTACTTGGTCTGCGGGGACAGGCTGGATGGCTCCCTTTGAAAGCAACATTCTTATTTCTAAAGTTGCGGAATCCCTGCGACTGTGTGGAACGTCTGGGATTCTCTTGGATGGCGGGGGAGGAGAAGAGAAGGGAATAGGATAGCCTCTGGAAATTATCTTTAATACCCACTTGTCTTGGGTGACTTCTTGTCAGGCTTCTGGGTATAAAGAAATGTGACCCCCGACAGTCTCCAGAGATGCACATTTGGGCCTCCCTTCAGGAGCGCTGGTAGGGCGAACCACGAAAGGAATCAAGGTCCCCCTGGTTACGCGGGCCTCCTCTGCCTCTAGGGTGGCATTTACCTGAATTTCCATCCCCTCCCTTGCCTCCGGAGGAATCACTTTGTGCGCTCTGAAAAAACCTCTGCGACTTCCTGAACTACATCTTCCCACCCTTCTGGCCCTTGGGGTAAGGTCTAGAAAGCATGGAAAAATGGACTCCCATGGCAGACAGGGTTTTTCCTTCCTGTTCGCACCTAGTGAAAGGGTCCTTCACCTTGGTTCCGAACAACGAAGCATTAAATGGGGCATTGGTGAATGTAGACCAGCCTCATGGCGGAGTTAGTAAGGGAATTTAAGGTAGACATCTGTGCATTGACCTTCTTCAGAAATGTTACTCTGTAGAGAATCTCCTAGCTCTTTTAGGAGATCTCTCTGGAGCCTCATAAAATGCATCAAGTAGTTAAGCGATCGCAGTGTAAAGGCCACTGAGGTAAAAACACGCTTCCCATACCTGTCCATAGCCCGGGACTCCTTGTTAGTCGGATGGACAGTAGACGAAGTTTCAGCAAGTTCCTTCTTGGTGGCCGCTGCCACCACCATGGCATCTACTGGAAAGCCTTTAGATAGATACGCCTTGTCAGAGGGGGTGGACAAAAACTTGGGTTCTCCTTGGGACCGGTTCCAGAGTGTCAGGAGTTTCCCACACCTTTCGACAGACAAGGTCTAATAGCTCATCAAAAGGGGGAGAAACCCAAAAGGCAGAGGGTTGAGACCCAAAAGGCTTCAGGAACACAGACTCCTCATCAGAAGGGGGTTTGAAGGGCCAGCCGCCTCTCTGCATCAAGATCTCCAGGATATCTGTAAAAGATATCTTCAGAAGATGACTTGGGGGACCCCCCACTGACTCCTCGAGGTCGGTGTCAGACGTGAGAGACTCATCTGGGGAGTCAAGGTGTTTCCTCTTGCACAATCTCTTTCTGGCGGGCTCCTCAGGCAAAAACTCTGGGGAGACAAGATGGGGACCACTCATGGAGGTATCTTGAGGCTTAGGGTCTCCGCTGCCCAAGGATAGAGCGGGAACCGAAACTGACACCGGTGCTGGAGGGGGAAGAGTATCAATGCCATAGGATGCAGCTGATGACCTGGCAAGCACGCTCTTCATAACCTCGAAGGCTGATCCCCCAGCTCCGAAGGCAGACTAACTGAAGTAGCCCTCGGTGCACAGGAGATGAGGTCCGAAGCAGATGTTGGGTCCAAGCTCACTCGAGCCAAAGCACTGAGAGGATGGCTCAGAACCGCTGAAGATCGATGCGATCCCTCCCCCTCGGGACCGACCGGAGAACCGTGGACGGAGACGACAGGGTCAGAGCAGAAATCGGAACAGAGAGGTCAGGCTACTGGAACCAACCTAATGGCACCCAAAGAAACAGACAACTCTGGCACCGAAGGACGAGAAAGGCTAGGAGGAGAAACAACAAAGGATGAAGAGGCCATAGGCTCTGGCGCAGATTAGGTCGGAGCAGAAATCAATTTGGCCAACACTGATGACTGAAGCAGTTTCTTCATCACCCTATCAATGTCCTCAACGGAAAGGGACCTGGAAGACAAAGTAGGAGATCTGGATCTCCCTACAGAAGGGGACTTGTGTGAAGGAGAACCCAGTTGAAAAACAGGAGACTGGCTCCGAACCAAAATATCCGTGACCGGTTCCAAAAGGCTGGGAGCCGATATAGACTTAGTTAAGAGACTACCCTTCTTTCGGCACCGATGGCAATGGAACCGAAGAAGCTGTTCTAGCAACTTTCTCTGGCGGCTCCAAAGAAACAGACGGAGCCAGAGAGTGCTTCTTGGAAGTCTTTATGTCCTTTTTAGCTGGAGAGGATAATGCACTGGAAGACTTAGCCAAGTCTTCCTCGAAGGAGTGTTTAAGCAGTCCTTTCAAAATGAGCTTGTTCTTCCTCTCCTGTAGCACACAGGAACTAAAGGAATGACAAAACAAGCAGGACTCTTGGAGGTGAACAGCCCCCAAGCAGTACACGCACACAGTGTCCATCAGTTAAAGACATTTTATTGCTGCATTCAACACACTTTCTAAAGCCCGAAGGCCTGTGTTCCTTAGGATCCTTGGACATTCTGAAAGGAACAAATTAATACGTATACGCACTAGACCCAACTAACAAGAAACAGAGCCTCTAACTCAAAACGGCCAAGAAACTGGTGGGAAAACAACAGGGAGGACTAGGTCCTCTAACTTAAATGGGTCTAGCCTGTGGGGCATTTTACTTTGGGAAAACTGACAGGAAATTATGCGAACGTGTTTATGAACACTTATACGCTATCAAGAAAAATAGATTAGACAATGCTTTAGCAAAACATATAATAGAAAACCCTAGCCATACATTCTTATTTAGGGCAGTAGACATTTAGATGGTAGGGACGGACCTCATCAAGTACAATTAGAGGTTTTGGAACTATACTGGCAGATTCGTTGTAATGCCTGGATTAAATGAGATATGTTCCCTCTATCCAATACTAAAGTTAAAAAGCTTCTGTTGCTAGTTAAAAGATTTTAGTATGAGTTTTTGTCATATATTACTTGCAATTAGATGGCGTGGTTATATTTGTTTATGAATGTATATATATATATATATATATATATATATATATATATATATATATATATATATATATATATATAGGTTCATAGGTTCATACTAGGCTATCTGCCCAAGGGCATTTATAAGCCTAGCCAGGAGTTTTGTGGCTTTCGCCACCCCTTTAGTTTGGAGGATACTATGCCCATTATTTTGCTGTGCCTCTGTCAAGCAGTGACACCGAGATAATCCCTGGGATATATCTGCGATCTCCCATCCATTGGTCAAGATTTCTCTTGAACAAAGCCAGCGAGGTGCTCTGCCTCACATGTACCGGGATTTTGTTCCACAGCATAGGGAGTCTCTGGGTGATGAATCTGTCCCTCCAGCACGTCCTATAACCGTGTCAAGGTTTAAGTCTCCCGCCCTTGTAGTTCTGAGGGATCTAGATTTTTTGAGGTGAAGCATGTTCAATTCTGGGTTGAACATGGCCTTGTATGTCAGGCACAGGTCACCTCTGAGCAGGCGGTAAGCGACTGAATAGAGCTGGAGTTCCTTCAGTCGGGCAGCATAGGACATATTTTTGAGACCCTTTATCCTTTTGGTGAGGAACTTTTGGGGCCTTTCCAGTTGCTGCAGGTGTCGTGTCAGATACATTCCGAATGGGGCACTGTACTCAATCATTGGTCTGATGAGTGATGAGTACAGGGGGACGATGACTTCCCTTGATCTAGATGTGAATCCCTTCATGATCAGGTGGGCAATGTAGAAGGTCTTCCTAACTACTTTGGCAATGTGAGTGTCAAACGAAAGGTTACTGTCAACCTGGGTCCCCAGATCCCTGATAACCTCTTCTGTGCTTAGTGGGTTGCCGCCTATATGGTAGCTAGGGGTAACCTTGTTTTTCCCAAAGGGTATGACTATGCATTTTTTGGCATTTAACTTTAGGCCATGGCTCTGGCACCAGTTATCCGTTTCTATAAGACCGTTCTGAAGGATATCTGTGTCAGATGTGTTCTCAACTATGGCGCCCAGTTTGCAGTCATCTGCAAATTTTGTCAGCCATAATCCTCCTGTGCTTGCTTGTACTTCTGAAAAGTAAATGCCGAACAGGAGTGGGCCCAGGACTGAGCCCTGTGAGACACCACTTGTGACAGGCTTTGAGTCTGACATGGCGCCAGCAACTCTGACCCTGTGGGTTCTGTCACTTAGCCAGTTTGCAACCCATCTTGTGACGTATGGGTTTACATTTAAGCTGATGAGTTTTTCAATGATACCTGAGTGGGGTATTGTGTCGAATGCCTTTGCCAGGTCGAGGTAGGCTGTGTGGACTGCCTTTCCCTCATCAATGGCCTTGGTGACTGTTTCGAAAAAGTCAACCAAGTTTAAAAGGCATGATCTGCCTTTGACAAAGCCAAACTGGGTCGGATCCAAAGTCTGCAAGTCCCCTATGTCTTTATTTATGAGTTCCATTATGATCCTTCTCCATAGCTTTGCAGATCAGGCTTGTCAAGCTGATGGGACGGTAATTTCCAGGGTCGGTGGAGGCACCGCCTTTGTGAAGTGGGACCACAGTTGCCGTACGCCACTCCTTAGGCACATATCCTGAGGTGAGGCTAAGATTAAACAGCTGCCCTAACTGCGGGTTTAATTCCTCATTGAGTTCGTGGAGCACACAACCGGGGACACCATCTGGTCCCATGGATGCTGTGTTTTTTTGCCTTGGAGAGAGCAGTTCTCACCTGAGCGTTAGAGATGTTTGGGGGGCTACAATCCTCTGGTATAGATATCTCACCTTTTGGGAGGGAGGGGGGGGCGAGAAGTTTGCACTGAACCTGTCAGCCAGTATGTTGGCAATGTCTGTAGGTTCAGTAATTTTTACATCATTTTGAACCAATTCTGAGCATATCTGGGAGTTTCCTCCCAGGTTTCTAACATAGCTAAAGGCCTTATGATTGTCTTTTGAGTCCTTAGCGACTTTTCTCTCAAAATTTGACTTGGATGATTTTATGAGAGATCTTAGTTTTTTACTTATAATGATCAAAGGTGTTTTCCCTTTTAAGGATTTTGTTCTATCTTGTAGTAGCTTCCTCCTTTTCTTGTAGAGCTTGTTTATGGCTGGGTCCACCAGACTGGATGCTTGCCTTTGGTACAAAGAGTCTTTGTTTTGTTTGGGATTGCCTGATCCATGCAGTCCTGTAGGTGCTGGTAGAAGGCATTTGTAAGTGATTCAGCGGCTTGAGTAATGGTTTCCGCAGGCTCGGGGGCCTTAAAAGAGACCACACCAGTCTTGAGAAGTGTGAAGTCGGCTTTTGAGAAGTTCTTCACTGTGGTCTTTTTTATCTCAGGTGGGGGGGGGATGTGGACTTCCAGTGAGATTAGTTTATGGTCTGATCTCACCAGTGAGGGGTATACTTCGTGTTGAACATTGTGACCCCATGTTCGTGATGATGAGATCTAGTATGTTTTTTCCTCTTGTGGGGATGGTGACTAGTTGTTCCATGGCATTTGAGTTTATGAACTCTAGAAACCTTTGGGCTAGAGTGTTGGGGCTTGAGTAGTGATCCCAGTCTATATTCGGGTAGTTGAAGTCACCTAGTATGATGGTGTTTGGAGATACATTTATCCCCTCCAGTGTTTTCAGGAAAGCTATGTGAGGTTCCTGAGATTGAGAGGGTGGCCTGTAACATGCTACAAATTGCAGAGCAGTCTTGCCTATGGTTAATTGCACCTGGATGGTCTCCGATGCATCGTGCGTTGCCATCAACCTTGAGGTGTGGGTGTCCTTGATGAATATAGACACCCCCCTCCTTTCTTGGTGTTGTCCGGATTTTGGGGCCGGAACGCATGATATGAGGTAAAACCTGACAGTGCCGGGGTGCTCTCGGGAGCCTTGAACCAGGTTTCAGTCACAGCACAGACATCAATGTTCTCCATACTGAGAAGGGCCTCGAGTGCGTGCATCTTGAGGTTGAGACTTCTGGCATTGAGCAGCATTACCCTTAGTTTTTTTCCTTTTTTGTGTTCTAGGGTGGTAGGTTTAGAATTTCAACCTTGCCTAAAAAAAGGCACTATGGGGGTGGCAAGAGCCTTTGCCAATATCCGGAAGCCCAGGGGTGACAGGTGCAAGCCGTCCCTTGCGAAGCAGCGTGGCTTGTCCAGCATGTCATCCCAAGCAGACAGACATTGGATCCCCTTTGAATGACACCATAGTTTAAGCCAATTATTAAAGCTGATCATCTTGTCTCTGTATTGTGGCATATCATTCTTGGTGAAGGTAGGATACTGCTCAAGGTCAGGGTCATACCTGCCTGGGCTACATAATCAGAGAGCTCCTCTATGTCTCTTTACATGTAGTCCAAGGAGGTACGTCTCAGGTCGTTCACACCAGTGTGGACAATGACAGAGTCATACTTGTACCTGCTGTTGAGAGACCGGAGTGCTTGTGTTATGTGGCGGATTCTAGCGCCCGACAGGCAGCTTACTGTGACCTTTTTCTTACTCAATCTGGTGAGCGGGACGTCAGTGTGTCTGACTATGGAGTCACCAATGACGAGTGTGTCTGGCACTGTGTTTGGCCTTAAGGGCTGTGACTGTTTGGCACACTGACTATGTGGTCGGTGTGTTGCATGTGTTGTGTCCTGAGGTGGCAGTTGTTTGGGTTTCTGCTTTGGTGGCCTCTGCTGTTTTGGTAGATTTTTGATCAGAGCCTCCGAGTATGTCTTTGTGTATTTATGTGTATGATTTGAAGTTGTGATAGTACTATGTGAGACTGGGTTTGTGGTGTGTGTGGTTACCTTCTCCTCCTGTCTGGTCTTACCAGTCCTATTTTGAGAGAGCTCAGCCTCCAGTTTGGCTATATAGTTGCATCTCTTGCATGTATTTGTGTTTTGTGGGAGAAGGAGAGGGTTGTCCGTGTACATGAGGCAATTGTAACATTGCCTCAATATTCCCAGATTCACCAGCTGAGCAGGAGAGGACACTAGCAACTGATCCCTCGACATGCTGGAAGGAATAGACAAAGACTTTAAAAAGACTCTGGGGAATGTGGGTGATCGAAAAGGGGTTTTTGGCTGGTGGGGTACTATGTATAAAAAAAAAGTGCTATATCAAAGTAAAAAAATACTTTTAGGAGCAAGTGCTAGGCTTTACAGATAGAGAATAGTCTACTTAAGAATCAAGTAGAGCTGAACTTTTTAGATATGGAATACGCTGGTTTGATCAGCAGTACAGTTCAAGGAAGGCTGTTTTAAGGGAAAATTTGAAGAGTGGACTTTAGGTAGCCCGAATAGTTTAACCTTGATTAACCGCCGCTGCTCTTGTGTGCTCCTGTAGCGCACACACATATATATATATATATACATACATACAACCACCCATGAACAGCACATATTTATTGTACACAATACGTTTTAAATACGGTCAGTTTATGTTTTTAACGTCAAGTATATATAAGGTTTTAGTAGATATTGTTGCTTCCCTCTCTCTTATCACCCCCTTTTGGAACCCCAGTACTTACTTACTTTCTCTTCCTTCCATTCACTTTCTTTCTCTTCCTCCCACCCCCAGTAGATAGCATTTATACAATATCATACACAACCCCAAGCCATCTTTATAAAATATCTGTATGGTATCAGGTACAGGTTACACATGACATCCTTGACTTCGTTGCAATTTTATAAGAATGTGTAGTCACAACCTGAGCATTTTATTAAATTGACGTATATGTAAATGCAAGGTAAACGACCACATAGGAACTACCACATTAGTGTTTTAACTTAAAACACTTTCTAAAGTTATGTATACAATGTATAAAAGATTGGCGATAGTTATTCAAATATACATAACATATACTTGTTGTACATATTGTGCTTTAATCGGTGTAAGATGCAATGTTTTTATAACACAAGTAGTAGTGATCACTCCTCCCTTGTTGTATTCTTTTATACAGCTTCAGTCCCGTTCTTCTATTTTTCTATTCCTTTGTCCTTAGTGCACATTACCTACACCAGCCCAGATTAACTCTTTTACCTCCCTATCCTTTCTTCTTCCAAAATTCCTACAATATCTGCTCCCTACAGCCTTGATAGCTCTCCCTTTATGACATTTATACAGTCTTATGTAATTCTCTGACAAAAAAAAAAAAATTACATTTTTCTTTTCTTTTTTTAAGACATTTATACTTTGTATTTGCCATGATTATTTTATGTATTATGTGTATTAACTTGCCCTGATTTAAAGCCTTAGTATTTGCATTGTCTATCTTTGTCTAATGTGTTTAATTTCTGGAGCTTTTCTCCCCGGGCCTCTACTGAAAATGGACATATATCCAGCTAGACTAGCCCGGTCAACAAATGTAAAATAAATAAATACACAATACTATGCACAACCTTAGGTTTACTGCACAGTATTTGTATGATAATAAGTACAGGTTTATACAAAGACATTCCTTTCCTGTCTTAACTTTGTAAGAAGTGCGGTTCTTAACCTGTGTGCTCATTAAATTCACGCATATGTAATTCAAGACAAGCGAATATATGAAGTTGTTATATCAGCGTTTTAAATTTAATATAATATAATTGATTTTATAGTTACGTATACAATGGTAAATGTTTCTTGATGTCTTGTTTAATATTTTTATAGGATCAGAGTTTTGGATCACCAAATGATTTTAAGTAATTTTAATCATTCTAAACTGTCTTATCAGCCGCGGCGCTTGTATTTTGGTGCCAAAGCATTTATTTAAACGTAGCTGTTGCTTTGTTGTAGTTGTCTGAAGAAGTCCCACAATCTGGTGGGATGAAAAGCGCTTAACAGTATATCTCTTGTGAATAAAAGTTGTTTACAGCAAGTTCATTACTCGTTTGGGTGCGAAGTGCTTTCAGTCCGCAGCATTTGTGTTTGCAACAAGTTTTCGGTTTGTTGTTTCCAAGGATACCCAAACAGCCAGACAAAGGCACAAAAAACAGCCAGAGAAAGAAATAGAGGTGGTAAGATACCACTACCACACACACAGAGCTATGAAAATAGCTTTTTTGAGCAACAAGTCAAAAGTTTATAAAAATTTTATAAACAATATACTTAGCTATGGCCAAAAGACAGACCATGTCTGAGCTTAACGAGCGGCAAACAAGATCTGGGGAATAGACCTGTTGCACGATGGGATACCTCTTAGCCACGAGCCAATTGAAGACTTTGAGCTAGAGTATGGCAGAGTCGGAGCAGAGGTTCGGCTCAGAACCCATGGGTAAGAATGAAGGCGAGACTGGACTGCATAACATCTCATCTTTCCTCATAAATTACTCTGTTAGACATTTCTATGCTCAGTGTGTATTGAAAAGTTAGTTTTAGACTTCATTTAGGATGGACAAATGGACAGGATTAGTAAAGAGGAAATGTTTATACCAAACTCAAAAATATTATTTGCTGATAAAAATACATACTCACTGTATCAGATGATATGTGACAAAATCACATTCAACTGAGCATCCTCTTCTACCTTTAGTATTATTGTTCTTTATTGTATCTCTGTCCACTCAAGGTTTTGGATATTAACCTCCAACCAAGAATGCATTCTGTAAAATTGCATACCAGCCCCACCAATGCACACCTTACTAGTCTGCCTTGAATTAATGACTAAACACATTAATTAAATAAAAATTATTAGAATATTATGCAAACCATACATATACCCAAACGCAGCTCTTATACACTTGCCCAACACAGAGGAAACTCCACAAGCAGACACTAGACAAAGGGGGTCATCAAGACAATGTGGTAAGTGGGAGGACCAGCATCTAACCCAGACAGCTGCCTGCAACCGATAAGGTGAGTATATAATTGCTTTAATCTTTTAGTTATGTACTCACCATAACTTCAGATGTTTGGGATCCATCTCGCCTACATTCTGACTGATGGGTTCGAAGCCGATCCCTCGGCTCCGACTGCACGCTTATGCCAAAGAGCGAAGTCTCTTATTGGCTGAGCTTACTATATCCCAGGATGCACCACTACCAGTCCCCCAGATCTAGTTTGTCCGCATACATGCACACATGCACGCCCTGCTTATATAACATCGTCAGATGAAACAAGATAAAACAGTAGAACTCAAAACCGTTCAATCTCTTCTGATCTCCAAGGCAGGAGGAAGGAGGGTGGGTATTAGGAATGTAGGCGAGATGGATCCCAAACATCTGAAGTTATGGTGAGTACATAACTAAAAGATGTTATGTGATCCTATCTCGCCTACATTCTGACTGATGGGACAGCGTCCCTAGCACCTGAATCCTGGGTGGCTCACTGGAAAACACTCCTGAGTACCGTGGAACCAAATGATGCTCGCCTTTTAGATGCCACATCCAATTTATAGTGGGAAATGAAAGTGCGGATTGGACCAAGTAGCCGCAGCACAAATCTCCGATATAGCGAGCTTGGAATGAAAAGCTATAGAAGTCGCCATAGCTCTGGTAGAGTGAGCTTTGATAGATGTTGTAAGCTGCTTATTCAAGAAGAATAAGCCTGAGTTATACAATCTCTAATCCATTTGGAGATAGTAGCTTTTGTGATGGTTTTACCCAATTTATTGTCTGAGAAGGACACAAACAGCTGGTCTGACTTACGACATTGCTGAGTCCTGTCCAAATAGAAGCGCAATTGCCTGTGAACATCCAATTTATGGAGAGTGTATTCTGCTTCATTGGAGAATTTTGGGAAGAAAACTGGTAGCTCTAGAGATTGTTGGAGACAGAGATTAGAACAGACCTTTGGGACAAAGGATGGATTAGGCCTAAGTGATACTCTATCCTTGTGGAAAATCAAGTACGGTGGTTTAATAGACAGGGCTTGAAGCTCTGAAACTCTTCTTGCAGAAGTAATTGCAACTAAGAAGGCAGTTTTCCAAGACAGATATTTTAACTCACATGTAGCAGCCTGTTGCATAGGGGAAGATGTTAATGGACCAAGCACCAAATCAAGATCCCACGGAGGTGCAGGATGAAAAACTGGGGGTCTTAACAGCGCCGCACCTTTAATGAAAGTTTTGCATAGTCTGCTGCTCATCAATGGAGGATCCATGGATTCGTGGAATTTAGAGATAGCCGCTAGTTGGACTTTAATAGTAGAGACAGAAGATCCTTGATTAAACAGGGATGTTAAGAATTTCAAAACCTCTGGGATTGGAGCAGTGATAGGGTCTAAGCCCTTGAGTTGAGCCCAGATAGCAAACCTCTTCCACTTACTGAGATACAATTTCTTAGTGGTGGGTTTGTGGGCTGAAGATAAAATGTGAATAACTTCCGGGTCTAATGTGTGACTTCTGACTAAAGTCGGAAGTGGAGGAGCCAAGCTGTCAACTTCAAGGAGTGAAGGGACTGATGCTGTCGTCCCGACTGATGAATTAACAGATCCGGAGTTAGGTCTAAAGTCCACGGATCGTCCACCGCATGTTTCTTCAGGTAGGGAAACCATACCTGACGAGGCCAGTATGGGGCAATCAGTATCATTGTGGACCCCAATTGAGAAGCTTTTTGAATGACTTTGGAGAGAAGTGGAATCGGAGGAAAGGCATAAAGTAGCCCTGTTGGCCAAGGTTGTGCTAGAGCATCCATAGCTGCTTCTCCCTGATGTGGAGTCAAGGAGAAGAACCTTTTGCACCTCGTGTTTAGTGGTGTTGCAAATAGGTGCAGCACGTCCCCATCTCCTGAAAACCTGAGCTGCTACTGTTTTGTTTAGGGACCACTCGTGAGGAGAGAGAATTGTTCTGCTTAATCTGTCTGCCAATATATTTGATTTCCCCGGAATGTGGGTCGCTACCAAGAAACGGCTGGTAGCTATAGCCCATTCCCACACCCTCATGGCCTCTCTGCAAAGGGGGTAAGATCTGGTCCCTCCTTGTTTGTTTAGATACCAGACCACCGACATGTTGTCTGTGTGGATGGCGATTATGCCCTGAGGGAGAAACCTGTGTAAGGCCTGTAGGGACAGAAGTACAGCCCTCATCTCCAATACATTGATGTGGAGAAGAGTTTAGTCTGGAAGCCAGGAGCCCTGAACTAACCTGCCCAGACAATGCCCCCACCCTGTCTGGGAGGCATCTGTCGTCAGGGTGACCACTGGAGAGGGAATAACAAAAGGACTTCCTTGATTTAGATTGGATGTCTGAAGCCACCAGCGAAGGTCCCGTTTGCATGTTTCTGTAATCATAATGGGATGATTGAGGGAAGGCCCTGAAAGGACCATTGAGTTGACAATAGCCACTGAAGAATCCTCATGTGCAATCTTGCCAGAGGAACTAGAAGAACCGTGGCAGACATCGAACCTAAAACTTGTAGGACCATCCTGGCTGGGGCTTTGGATCTTGAAATCAGGGCTTGAACCTGGCCTTGTAAAGTTTGGATCCTTTCGTCGGAAGAAAAAGCGCATCAATCTTGAGTCTATCTCTGCTCCTATGAATCTTATGCGCTGAGAGGGCAGCAAGACAGACTTTGACCAATTGAATGTAATTCCCAGGGTAGCACCCAGGGAGATGGTGGCTTTGAGGTTGTCCATTAGTAGATGTCTGGTGGTGGCAGTCAGGAGCCAGTCGTCCAGATAGGGAAACACTTGGAATCCAAGACTCCTCAGGTGAGCAGTCACTACTGCCAAACACTTGGTGAACACCCTGGGGGCTGTGGTGAGACCAAAGGGCAGTGCACAAAATTGGAAATGACTGTCTCCCAGGCTGAAGCGCAGATACCTCCTGGACGCCTGATGTATCGGTATGTGATAATAGGCGTCCTTGAGGTCTATGGAGCACATCCAAACATCCTTCTCCAACAATGGGAGAATGGATTGTAACGTGACCATTCGAATTTGGATTTCGTGACGGATTGGTTTAGTCTGCTGAGATCCAAAATTGGTCTCAGGTCCCCTGTCTTTTTGGCACTAAAAGAACCTCGAGTAATTTCGGATCCGATCTGGTCTGTGGGGACGGTTGGATGACTCCTTTTTCTAGCAGCTTTAAAGCTTCTGCGGCTGCAATTTCCCTTTGACTGGGTGGTGGGTCCGGGATTTTTGGACGGTGGGGGTGAGCATGTGAATGGGAAGGTGTAACCTCCGGCAATGATCCGAAGCACCCATCTGTCCTGAGTGATTGACTCCCAGACTTTTAGGTGCTTGGCAACGGCACCCGACTGGCTCGAGCAGCACAGCCGGGCAATCCCTCACGAGTGTGGGAGGCTGAAGAGCCACGAAAGGACTCGCGGTCTCCAGAATTGCGGGGCCCTCTGCCGCCTCTGGGACGGCGTCTCCCTGAAAAATCTTCCCGTCCTCTGCCTCTGGAAGGGGAATCTTCCTGCTGTTGAGGAAAAAACTTACGTGATTTACGGAACCACATCTTCCCTCCTCCTTTAGCCTTGGGATAAGGCCGAAGGGAGTGGAATAACGGCACCTACGGCAGAAAAAGTTTTTCCCTCTTGCTCACGGCGGGTAAGGGTGTCTTTAACCTTAGGTCCAAAAAAAGAGGACCCATCAAAGGGAGGCGTCGTGAAGGAAGACTTGAAGGCCTCCGAAACTGACACAAGCGGAGCCAGGCTTGTCTCCGTAGAGCCACGCCTGTGCCTGCCGCTCTACCCGCCTTCGCGCATATGAAATGAGCCTCATGGACGAGTTAGAAATTGACGTAAGGATAGCCAACTGAGAGCTAACCGACTGGGCTAGTAGGTTACCCGAGAGGGAATCTGACAGCTCCTTGACCAGATCCCTCTGAAGCCTGGTAAAATGTGCCAAATAATTCAGAGACCTTAAAGTAAAGGCCGCTGAAGTCAGGGTGCGCTTCCCGTACCTGTCCATGCTCCTAGACTCCTTATTAGGAGGATGGACGGACGTTGAAGCCTCTGCCACGTCCTGTTGTGTAGCAGATGCCACCACCATGGCATCTACAGCCACGCCTTTAGTGAGGAACTCCTTCTCGGGTGGGGCAGACAAAAATTTATTAGGACGAGAAGGGACTGGTTCCACGGTACCTGGATGTTCCCACGCCCACAGACAAACTAAATCCAGGAGCTCGTCGAAGGGCGGAGACACCCAGGAGGCGGAGGGCAGAGCCCCAAAGGCCTTGAGGAGCACTGACTCATCAGCAGAGGGGGGTTTGGATATCCAGCCGCCTCGTTGTTTGAGGATCTCTAAGATGTCTGCAAAAGAGACATCATCCGAGGGCGACTTCGGACCCCTCCGCATCATCAAGATCAGTGTCCGATGTAATAGACTCGGGGAGTCCACGTGCTTCCTCTTGCACGATCTCTTCCTTGGGGTTCCTCTGAAGACAACTCGAAGAACCCTCAGGAGGAGGGAACCCCAATGGGGGTAACCTCAGGCCCAGGGGCTCCGCTGCCTACGGACAGGGGAACTGCCAAAGACCCAGTCTCCACGCCCAGGGAAGGTGCCGGTAAAGCCGGAGAGATGGCCGAAGACTTGGCCAAGGCACTCCTCATAGCTCTGAAAGCCGGACCCCAGAATCCTGGGAGTGTCCGGTCTCGAGCCATGATAGCAGACGGAAGTCCCGCAGCCGGCACCGAGAGGAGGCTCGGAACCGATAGCATAGGTCCCAAACATCACCCCGGGTCCAGCCGAAGAAGTCCGTGTACCAAACTCGGACCCGAAGGCCCGGGTTGGAGTAAGGGTCGGAGCCGACCCTAAGATCTCCACCGGCTCCAACAGCACCTGCTCGACGGAGCCGGCGGTCGGAGGAGGAATAGCAATGGGATGGGCATGGGCTATCGGCTCCAAAGCCAACTGGGTCGGAGCGAAACAAATTTTGAAAGACTGGGGACTGGAACAGTCTTTGGAGCACCCTGTCTATATCCGAATCCGACATCCTCGATGACTTAGAGGATACTGAGCGGGTTCGAGATGGCCTCTCCAACGGCCCCAAAGGGCTAGGGGACCCGGCTCGGCGACTCGATGACTATCGGCGCCGAAGGAATACCCACACTAGTTTCCATCGGTGCGAGGAGGACTTGCGCCGAGGAGGAAGTGTCTGAGCGGGCAACCCTTGTCGGCTCCGAGACCAGTAGAGCCGGCGAAGGTGACCCGCCTCGATGCCCCAGCCATCGGCTCCGAAGCCAGAGGAGTCGAGACTGGTGGCATCGAGGCAGACCGTTCGCCCTCGGCTCCAAGTCCTTGGAGCCGAAGGAGAAGCTGCCTATGTCTTTTGGCGGCGGATCCGACGGACTGGTCGGAGCCGCCTTTTTCTTTTTAGCTGGAGAAGGAGAGGATGCTAAAGCTTCTTCAAAGGAGGGTTTTATTAAGCCTTTAAGAATGAGTTTATTTTTCCTCTCCTGGAGGACCCTCGAGGAAAAAGCGTGACACACGCTGCATGACTCTTGTAAATGTTTTGCACCCAAACAATAAACACAGAGAGAGTGGTCATCAGTGATTGACATTTTAAAATTACATTTGGTGCATTTTTTAAAGCCCGAAGGCCTAGGATTTTGAGACATTATGACCAATAATGCAGTAATTCTCTGATAGCAAGAACAACACTATCCTAATTTGACTAGACTTAACTGACTCTACAAAAATCAGTTTACAACTGCCGATTTAAACAATCCGGTACAACAATAAACAAGGGGATCTGAAACCCCAAAGGTTTGAGAGGGGTTGACTGACCGGGAAAGGCCCTACAGATGAAGGAGGCCTGAAATCAGAAACCAACGCCCAATCACACTACAAGTTTTCACAAAAAAAACTCCAATCACTACACAAAGTACAGAGTAGCCGTTAAAACAGCTTTTTATGATAGGAACAGCAAATTTCTGACAGAAAAAAGTAAGTTAAATACTACTCAGCTCAGCCAGCTCGAGACCACGTCTTCGCTAGTTAGCGGCAAACGAGATCTGGGGGACTGGTAGTGGTGCATCCTGGGATATAGTAAGCTCAGCCAATAAGAGACTTCGCTCTTTGGCATAAGCGTGCCGAGTCGGAGCCGAGGGATCGGCTCCGAACCCATCAGTCAGAATGTAGGCGAGATAGGATCACATAACATCTGTAAATCAGACAACCTCCTTTCTAGGTGTACAGATATGTAGAATCCAGAACTGTAAAATGTCACGTTGGGAAGCAGGAACTGAACTGTGGCCAAAAGTCAAAAGCTTGGAACAGAAGTAAAGGATGCCCAACTCCTGGAATCACAGCCTAAGCAAGAATGCTGTTTGAAATAAATATTGATTGAGATCAGCACAAATGGCACAGCCATGCTGGTGCAGCGGTTAGCACAGTCACTTCACAGCAAAATGTTCTTCTGCTCGATACTCGGCTGGGGTGCCTTCTGTGCAGGGTCTGCATGTCCTCCTTGTGGTTGCGTGGGTTTCCTCCAGGTGCTGTGGTTTCCTCCCATATTCCAAAAACATATACTAAGTGGACTGGACACACTAAATTGGCCACAGGTGCGAGTGAGTGGTACAGATTAACTACCACTGCAGGGCTAAACACCCAGCGATGTAAACATTGGATCGAGATGATTGTCACTGAAGTGACACCCCGACCCCATGTGCAAAATGGGAAAAAGGGGTTCAGAATGGATGGATAGATCAGCACAAATATCTGCAATTGGAAACATTTCTGCAGCAAGCAATGAAAGTTGTCAAGCCACTGGTAAAGTGGCCTTTGGCAACAACATTTTCCAAGAGTTAATGAGCACCTTCTGGCAAAAGAAAGCACTTAGTAACTCATTCCATGGAGTTAAGGAATGCAACTTTTGTTTTTCAAACCTGTACACTCACTTCAGGTAACCAACGATTGGTAAGTGCATACACACAATCTGAATTGTATTTTTGCCTATGCTCAGAGTGATGAAGGGATTGTTTACTTACAAGTCTCGCACTATTTTTGGGAAGAGAAATGGGTCAGTCCTACAGGACACCAAACCCAAATGAAGGACCACATATGATTCCATCTGAGTAAAGGTATTAAGATATTGAGATTCTACATACTAGAGTCAGGGCCAGGTTGAAGAGTCTTCCAACAGAAACCTCAAATCTTTAAAGTCGACTATCAGATGACTTGATAAAGTCTGTCCGGCATGAAATTCAAGCCCACTTGAGAACAGGTTCTTCAAAGGAGGACAAGGTTGCATAACTCCTTTAATATATACAAGTACTGCATTCAACAAACATTATGATGGGCAGATATTGCACAAGTTTTCTTCGCTGCGCATTCAGTAACACTTGGTTTGAACAGTGGTCATCTGTGGAAGGTCAGAGAATCTGTACAGTAATCAACTCAGGTAGCACACGATACTTTTGTCCAAATGGAGAACCTCTTCCATTTAGCAGAATAAGTCTGCCAACATGAAGACTTCCTTAGTGCCTTCAAGTACTTCCCACACATGCTAACTATATAGTTCAGCAGGCTGAAATAAACTAAACAACCACACCCTGAAGTGGAGCCAGCTTGTCACCCCAATCTTAGGATACTCCCTTGGCCTGACCTAGGAGCATATTCTGTACTGTCCAGGACCTGAAATCTGAGGATAGGCTTTGGTATTTAAATGGAGTTTAAGCATAAAAATCAGCGAGAGAGGGTGAGTGGTGGAAAGGTATTCAGGAATCTCCCCTATCTCCAAATGAAAAGCAACAGGACACTGCTGTGTGAATAAAACGTAGTAAAATTTAATCCAGATAAAACAGATGAAATTCCAGGTAAGCGCTTTCGGGTGGATTATTGAGTTTATGGCACGCAGGGAACCATGATTAAATGATGTCATTCCAGTTAAACCCACCCTCCAAAACAGGCGGGTTTTTCATTAGATGCTATTGGTTGTTTCATCTTTTAAAAATGTTGTTTGAATAATGTGTCTTTGTCTGATGAAGGGTGTAACCCGAAAGCAGCAGTGTCCTGTTGCTTTTCATTTGGAGTTGTTTGTGTTTTGGAGCTTTATCAGGACTTTGGCATAGCGTACTAGTTTTTATTTGCTTTTGGACTTCAGTATTTGTTACGCTATGCATGCTGTGAGGGACATAACTGGAGTTGGTGTTTCTTCCCTGAGTGCTGGTTCAGGTGAAGTAAGTAACTGTCGATGGAATAAAACTTTGGTCATGAAGGAGAATCCACTACTGAATCTGGGTTATATGGTTAAGAAGAATGGACAACAAGATAAACCAGTACCGGTGGCTGTAGATAAAACCTTTGAGGATATGCTACATGACTTTTCATTCAAAATGAACAAAATGCAACGTTTACAATGGCAAACTTTTCATTTGGAAGCATGCCTCGAGTATGGTATAGTGCCTAGGGGCATGAGGATTCTTTGTATGCCAGCCCAGGGAGATCGGTATCCTGACTTATTAGTGAGGTGGCAAACATTGAACATTAATACTAGCTTTCAGTATATGAATCTTTTAAATGAATTTTTTGCTCCTGAACTGGAAGGGCTGAAATTAGAAGTTCAGCAGTTACAGAATAAGTTAGATTCTGAGTTTACTGACTTAAAATATATGCAGCGACTAGAAGCGTTGCATGAATCTCTACACAGCAATGCTGAGAAACTGCGCAATACAAAATTAAGTAAAATTAAGAGAGACTTTGAAGACTCTTCCAAAGGGAACATGTTAGTTTGGCCGAGGTACAACCAGGCACAAATGGATAGCACCAAACGGATGCAAAGGAAGTCAGTAACACGTCCTATTGGGGGGCGTGACAGTGATCTACGTGGTAAGAGCGTGACTAACTCCACAGGAGTTACTATAGAATTGCCGTCGCTTGCATTGAATGAACAGAGCGTCAGTAGTGAGGAGGGAAACAATGATTATGGCCATGCAACACACGGTTTGAATGGTGTTTCGGCAGGTAGTACAATGCCTGCCCATGGTGTGATTGCAAGTTCCGTTTCGATAGAGAGAATTAGTTCTGAAGATGTGACTCCATTACCCATGGTTTCCTTACCCACAACTCCTATGGTTAACGAAGGTAATGTACATACCTCTGGAGCATGACCGAAGATAGCCCGAGGGCAAGAGGGTTTTTTGGACAGGCTACCAGCTGCAGTATGAAAGAAAGGGGTATGGAAGAGATCTTTAAGCGACAACAGGGACATGGACAAGAGAAGAAGGACTCTTCATTGACTACTCATGTTTGTGCTGGTATTGTTTACAACTTATCTTCATACACGCTAAACGAAAATGAATTGCTAGTATTGAACAAAGGATTCACCTTTGTACCTAGCAGGGTTTGTTCATATAATGAGATCATCATGGACCTGATGTTATTCTGTCGCAATGTTATGTTGAAGTTGATGTTTGGAAATACTGATAACAATTTTGTTTTTCCTAAAAAAACAAGTAGTTTTATGCCACCTTTTACACCTGCATTGAATCTGTTTATGAGTGGCTGTGACAGAGATTTAATCAAATATTTTTCAGATGGTAACTTCACTAAATACTATAATTTAACCACAGCACAGAAGATGGCTTTACAAAGCCTGATAAACAATAAAGACCTAACTATTAAAGGGGCTGATAAGGGAGGTGCGGTGGTCGTTTTAGACACCGCATGGTACGATCAGAAAGTAAAAAATATGTTAACAGATGACACCTATATAGAAATGAATCCCCTAGGGGTTAGACTTGTTATTGACAAGGTGCACCAGTGACTAGGATCTTTACTCAATGATATGAAAACTACACCTGACACATGAGTTTTTATGGGTGGACAAACCAGTCACACCAGTATTCAAGGCCCTGCCTAAAATACATAAATCTCTGAGTGACCCACCCCTCCGACCTATAGTGTCAGGTAGGGGTTGGGTCACAGAGAACATATCAATATGGCTGGAAGCCACTCTTAAACCGTATATGGAACGGAAAGATAACATTCTTGTGGATACAAGACATTTTCTGAGAGTTTTGGGGGATGTCATTAGACCAAAAGGAGTCAATGGACTGTTAATGATCACTTTGGACGTTAACAGTTTATTTACTGTCATCCCCAATGAATATGGTGTATTAGCAGTGGGTGAGCTTCTTGCAATGCAGGGTGTAGACATGCACAAAATTGAGTTAGTGAAGGATTTGCTTACAATTGTTTTGGAAAATAATGTGTTTATAGGAGCAGGTTCGCTATATAGGCAAGCACAGGGGGTAGCTATGGGTACCCCCTGTGCAAATAACTACACTAATTTGGTTCTCTCCAATTGGGAATCATCCACAATTTTGAACAACGAAGTATGGAAGGGTCAACATAAGTATGTATACTCATTTTGTGGATGATATATTTATTTTGAGGAATGGAGACTGTAACTCATTTGATTGCTTCCTCTCTTACACTCTACTACTGCATTTTTGAAATTTACTGCCAAGACATCCTATACCTGTATAGAGTTTTTGGATGTTTGTATAGAACAGACACAGGAAGGTTTTGTTTCCAGTTTATACAGGAAAGAGTGTTGGCAGAATACTTTGTTATCCTATGACAGCATGCACCCCCGACACGTGTTCCCTAATATTGTGAAGGGGCAGGTTAGTTGGATATCCAGGGTGAGTGCATTGGATAGACAATTTGATGAAGAGTTGGATAAACTTGACAAATGTTTTAAGGGTAGAGGTTATAATGAAAGATTGGTACACAGTGTTATTTGATGATAGTGTCAAACTTAGACGGACCAAATATAAGCCCTGGTTAAGGAGAACACATGAAGGGGAACTATCAAATGATAATAATGTATCTATGCAAATGGGTCCCAAATTGTTGTTTACTTATGGCAGTAATATAAGGGTGCAACCCGAAAGCGCTTACCTGGAATTTCATCTGTTTTATCTGGATTAAATTTTACTACGTTTTATTCACACAGCAGTGTCCTGTTGCTTTTCATTTGGAGTTGTTTGTGTTTTGGAGCTTTATCAGGACTTTGGCATAGCGTACTAGTTTTTATTTGCTTTAGGAATCTCCCCTATCATGAGATGAAAAAAGCACCAATGACAAATCTCCCTCTCCTTGCTGCACTGAGCAGAAAAAAGCAGAAAAGCACTTCCATGTGGTGGACAACAGTCTCCACAATTCGTCAGTGTTAGAAGACGGACAATGCAAGATTCACACATCCTTAGTACCAGAAGCAACTCAAGAAGCTTACCTGAAAATGTCCCTTGACTGAGATATATGGAGTTGCAAGAGTGAGCTTGCCCATGCCTACTACAAATATTATATCATCTTGCTGTGTAGCAGGTATGAATGCATGGTATTTCATGAAACGCATCACAAATGACCACTAAGGAAACCATGATGAGCAAAGACTATCACCCTTTTCCAGAACCTTCATCCAAAGTCCGCTGGTGGTGTCATGTAATGTATTTCACCTGTACAAAAAACAGCAAAGTAGCCTAATCCATTTTGTAATGAAAAATCATTCATCTGACCCTGCAATAAAATTCACTTGCGGAAAAAGAAAATGCACATCATGGTTGATGGGGATTATCTACTATTCCATGGCCAAGCAAAAATGGTCCGACTCTCCAACCACTGTCACATCATAACCCATTGCAATACCTGCACTATTAGATGTATGAAAAAGCAATTATCAGAAACTGGTAACAAATATCCAGAAGACAGAGGAGAGTCCAGGCTTGGACAAACTGCTGTGTCCTCATCCAGTCTGCTGACAACCTTTCTACAACAAATAATGCTGAATACTATTGGCAGCTCCAGTGGCATTGAGGGTGCAATCTCTAATCACAGCCTAGGCAACTTGAGTTTAATTATCAGACTGGGTGCTTGAAGAAGCTGACAAGGGTGAAAGGGTGTGTGTCCATCTTGGGGGGGGGGGTACAGCAGGACTCATCCAGTCACAGTGCCTTGGAGGAGGGAAGGTGATCACCCTGGGAGTGAGCTCTGGAATCACGAAGCACCCACTTCATAGGTTCATTGTTAAGTATTACTCTAGCCATCCTTGCAGGTTATTTTAAGTCTAGCCAATTTCCATTCAAAGGTGAGAATCAAACACTGTACCATGTTGTCTGCAAGGTAAGCACCTTAACCATTATGTCAACCTTCAAACCAAAAAGTAGAGTACTAGGCCATTCTTCCACTTGGATACTGCTGCTGTCCAGTTCTCCAGTCAAGTTTCAAACCCAGGTCTATCAGTTGGTAACCCTGTGCCTTAACCTCTGTGCTATCAGGCAGAGTTCCACTTGGTGGAAAACATTCATTAGCAAGTGTAAAAAAAAAAAGCATGCACTTGCAAGGAAAAGGTGTGTCCCTGCAGTGAGGTAAGTCAGCTCATCTCCCAATCCAGGGGGTGTGATCAAGTCATACAAATCACTTCACTGCCAGGATGCTGGTGAATATAAAAGCAACCCTTAAGGACTCAGAAACAGAGAATTACACCAGTAACTGATTAATGGCTTGTTAGTCAAACAAAATTAAAATACTATCACTGTTGAAAAATAAATAGTGAGCCAACTCACGGTCAGGATAAACTTTTATTCAGTTAGCACTTTCACAATACTAGGTTGCTTCATCAGACCATTTAAAAAATCGAGTTAAACACAGTTTTATATAAAAGAACAAGTAAAACATGGTATACAATCAAAAACAAGAAACGGTTAAAATATCAATTCAAAATCAACAGTACATAATAAATGAATCTGGTTTAATTAATCCACCTATCACTTATACATTTTATCAGAATCAGTTAAAAGCTGTAACATCCAATCAGAAGAAAGCATCATCGTTGTCATGATTGGTTATAACTTCTACGGTTGTTAATTATTTTGGCCCTATCTAAAACTGCATGACGGCTCACATATCCAATCACACAACATCAAATCCAAGCCAATAATCAATTCAACACAAATATGCTCCATGGTGTCAGATATTAAACATGTTATATTAATTAACCAAACCTTTTCTTTTTCACTGACAAATGTGCATTATTCTATATGGAAGCTTCTGTTTGTATTACAATTGTTCACTGATGGTATATAAACATAAAATACCTACTTTTGTTGCAGCATAACATTTTTGCAATATAAACTTATTTCCATTCAATTCTAAAAAAAACAAATTGTGTGATTTATCTACTAATTTCATCATTCTAGACAGGATAGTCTTTATTTTAAAAACATCCTACAATCAAACATGAATAGATTTGTAAACGTTATACTCTGCTTCTACAATAATGTTCTTGAAATGGTAAACAACCAATAAAAGCAGTAAATTCTCACAGAGCCAATGAGAGACTACTTCTAATATTCATTGGATGGCTTCACTATCATCTGCTGTGGTGGAAACTGACATTTCTGTTTTTCCATGTGCTTAACCACTTACAAAGCAACTTAAATAAGATTTGAATGCGTCCGCTGTGAAGCCACAAGTCAAAATAAAATACACTCAAGTAGCCTATCTGCTAGTTTTAGAAATACAAGTAAAATATTCATAGGTGTGTGCTAGGCTAAAGGCCCTGCAGCCTCTACAAACCTAGCCCATAGCAATATCCTGGCATCATGCCACCCATTAGTTCCCAGTGCCTCTATCAAGTAGAGCCACTGGAGTGATTCCCCGGGGTGAACTTTACTTCCTATCCACTCATCAAGATTTCTCTTGAAGAGGGCTAGCTAGGTTCTGTAATTCTGTTTAAAATATTCCTACAAACTAGCATGAATAGCTTGCAATGATAATACTATACAATAGTATACTAATGTCTTTAAAATGAAAACAATACAAACAAATGAAGGGCCAATAGATTACTACTCCAATGATTCATTTGATAGGTTCACTATCATTTACTATTGGTGAAAACTTTTAGTTATGTACTTACCATAACGATAGATGTATGTGATCCATCTCGCCTACATTCATTACTGACTGGTTCGGAGCAGAGAGTCGGCTCTGACTCTGCCACTATAACTAGCACAAAGTCTCTCATTGGCTGGACTAACCCTGTATCCCAGCATGCATCACGCCCAAACCCTCAGATCTTGTTTGCCCCAATATGATTTTCCCACATACACCATACCACAAGGATACATATGTAAGAGGAGAGAAAAAAATAATATCCTCAGAGGAATCAGAATACAAGTTTCCTCCAAGTCCAACAGGTAGGGGGAAGGAGGGCGGGTACGTAAGAATGTAGGCGAGATGGATCACATACATCTATCATTATGGTAAGTACATAACTAAAAGATGTAATGTGATACTATCTCGCCTACATTCATTACTGAAGGGAGAGCGTCCCTAGCACCTAAATCCCGGGAGGCTCACTGGAAAACATTCCTGAGCACTGTGGAACCAAAGGAAGCCCGACCTCTAGAGGCCACATCCAGTTTGTAATGAGAAATAAAGGTATGTGGAGAAGTCCAAGTAGCCGCTGCACATATCTCATCTATGGATAGTCTAGCGTGAAAGGCCACTGAAGTTGACATAGCCCTGGCAGAATGAGCCTTAACTGGAAAGGGAAGATCCTTACCCACTAATGCATAAATAAATGAGATGCAGTCTCTAATCCACTTAGCTATGGTGCCCTTAGTTACAGATCTGCCAATTCTATTGCCCGAAAAGGACACAAACTGATCTGATTTCTTCTCCTGTTGTGTCCTATTTAAATAAAACCTCAGTTGTCTATGCACATCCAACTGGTGAAATTTGTATTCCGCTTTGTTGAAAAAACTTGGGAAAAAGACCGGAAGCTTAATAGACTGGTGGAGACAAAGGGCAGAAGAGACCTTAGGGAGAAAAGAAGGATTAAGTCGCAGAGATACTCTTGCCCTTATGAAAAATTAAATAAGGAGGTTTAACAGTTAGGGCTTGAAGCTCCGATACTCTTCTGGCTGAAGTTATGGCTACCAAGAAGGCAGTCTTCCATGACAGAAATTTCAATTCGCAGGAGGCTGCTGGCTCAAAGGGAGAAGACGTCAAAGCTCTGAGCACCAACATCTAAATCCCATGGCAAGATGGGTTGCGAAACCGGAGGGCAAAGCAACCAGGCTCCTTTCAGAAAGGCTTTACACAGCTTATGACCCATGAGAGAAGGCTCATGTGCAACATGATAACTGGAGATTGCTGCCAACTGAACCTTTATAGTGGAGGCAGCCGAGCCTTGTCTAAAGAGTATAGCTAAGAAATCTAACACCGCCGACACCGGGGCTGTAAGGGGGGGTCAAGATCACGTTGCTGAGCCCAAATTGCAAATCTCTTCCATTTACTAGAGTATATTTTCCTAGAACACCACTTGTGGGAGGAAGACAGAATATGTACTACTTCCGGGGTAAAAATATGCTGTCTGATAAATAAGGTCAGAAGTGGAGGAACCAGGCAGCGAGCTTGAGTGTTCGTAGGGATGGATGGAGCTGTCCTGACTGATGAGTCAATAGGTCTGGAGCTGGGTCCAGAATCCAAGGACCATCCACCGCATACTTCTGAAGGAAGGGGAACCAATCTTGACGGGGCCAGTGTGGTGCGATCAAAATCCTTTTGCTTCCCAAGCAGGTAGCCTTCTGAATCACTTTGGGTAGAAGAGGGACCGGCGGGAAGGCATAGAGCAGACTGGAGGGCCAACTGTGGACTAGAGCATCCCTGGGTGACTCCTCCTGTGGGGGGATCAGAGTGAAAAAATTGCTGCACTTTGCATTCAGGGGGCTGGCAAAGAGGTCACAGCAGGGAAGGCCCCACTTGGAGAAGATCTGCGCAGCCACTCTGTCATTCAGGGACCACTCGTGAGGCATCAGAATAGCTCTGCTCAGCCTGTCTGCTATCACATTGGACTTCCCCGGAATGTGCGTTGCCAATAGAAAGCGCTGGGAAGTGATCGCCCAATTCCACACTCTCATGGCCTCTCTGCGAAGGGGGTAGGACTTGGTTCCTCCCTGTTTGTTCAGATACCAGACAACCGACATTGTCGGAAAGACTTGCAATAGTTCCCCTGGGAAGAGAGCTGTGAAGTGCCTGCAATGCTAGAAGCACCGCTCTCATCTCTAGAACATTGATATGCAAGTGAACCTCGTGGTCTTGCCACGTACCTTGGACCCAGATAATGCCCCCCCCACCCTATCTGGGAGGCGTCCGTGGTTACTGTGGCAATAGGGGACGGGGGGCTCAAGGATCTCCCTTGATCCAGATTGGACGAGAGAAGCCACCAACACAGATTCTGCCAGCATCTCTCTGTGATGAGAATCGGATGGGACAAGGAGCGTCCCTGATATGACCACTGGGCCGAAAGGAGCCACTGAAGTATTCGCATGTGTAACCTGGCTAGCGGAACTAAGAGAATAGTAGCCGCCATTGATCCCAACAACTGAAGAACCATCCTGGCTTGGGCTTTTCCCCGGCGTAGTAAGGCCAGGACTTGGGCCTGTAACACTTTTATTCTCTCTGTCGGTAGAAAATCTCTCATCTCTACAGAGTCTAGCTCTGCGCCGATAAAGGCAACATGCTGTGATGGCAGCAATACAGACTTTGCCCAGTTGAATGAAATCCCTAGAAGATGGCCCAATTTGACAGTAGCTCTCATGGATTGAACAAGTAGATGCCTGGTGGGGGCGGTGAGGAGCCAGTCATCTAGATAAGGAAACACCTGGAATCCTAGACGTCTCAGGTGAGCTGTCACCACTGCCAGACACTTGGTGAACACCCTGGGGGGTGTGGTGAGACCAAAGGGCAGGGCCCGGAATTGAAAATGACTGGCTCCCAGCCGGAAGTGTAAATGATTCCTGGAAGCCTTGTTTATCTTGATGTGATAATAGGCATCCTTGAGATCGAGGGAGCACATCCACACTCCTTTTTCCAGCAATGGGAAAATGGATTACAAAGTGACCATTCGGAACTTGGACTTCTTTACAAAGTGGTTTAGATGGCTGAGATACAGAAAGGGTCTCAAGTCCCCTGTTCTTTTTGGCACCAAAAATAACCTTGAGTAAGTTCCTAATCCGATCTTGTCTGCGGGGACTGGTTGGATGACTCCTTTTTCTAGCAGCTTTGAAACCTCTATTGCTGCCTGATCCCGCTGACTGGGTGGAACGTCCGGGATTTTTCTTGACGGGGGGGGGGGGGCAAAAAAAGGGAATGGTGTAACCTCCGGTGAGGATACGAAGCACCCATCGATCCTGAGTGATGGACTCCCAGGCCTGAAGATGCTCCGAAAAGCGACCCCCGTCTGGCTCCGGAGACGCACAGTCGGGTAATCCCTCAGGGACGTTAGTAGGAGGAACCACGAAAGGACTCACGGTCTCCTGTATTGTGGGGGCCTCCACCGCCTCTAGGGCGACACCTTCCATTAAAATTCCCCCCTCCTCTGCCCCTGGAGGGGGGTCACTTTGATGGGCAGGGGAAGCCTTTTGAAACTTTCTGAACCACATTTTCCCACCCCTCTGAGCCTTGGGATAAGGTCTAGTGGGAAGCGAAAAACAGGCCCCAACGGCAGACAAAGTCTTACCTCCTGCTCACATCTAGTGAGGGTGTCTTTCACTTTGGGTCCAAAAAGAGAGGACCTGTCGAATGGGGCGTCCGTGAAAGAAGACTTGAAAGCCTCCACAAAATGACACAAGCGCATCCAAGCTTGCCTAAGGGCTATGCCCGAACTCGCTGCTCTACCTGCCCCCTCGGCGGCATAAGATACGAGCCTCATGGACGAGTTGACGATGGAAGAAAGGGTAGACAGCTGGGCGTTAACAGACTGGGCCAAAGCCTCAGGCAAGTTACCCAGACAGGGTATCTCAACTCCTTTATGAGATCCCTTTGGAGCCACGTAAAATGACACAAGTAATTCAGCGACTGCAATGTAAAGGTCGCTGAAGACAGGGTACACTTCCCATACCTATCAATACTCCTAGACTCCTTATTAGGAGGATGGATGAAAGTAGAAGCCTCTGCCACATCCTGCTGGGTGGCAGACGCCACCACCATAGCATCCACACGTACTCCCTTGGTCAAAAATTATGTTCCAGGAGGCACACATGAACTTATTGGGACGGCTATTAACTGGCTCCACAGAGTCAGGGTGTTCCCACACCCTTCGACAAATAAGATCCAATAATTCATCGAAGGGTGGAGACACCCAGGAGGCGGAAGGCTGGGCTCCGAAGGCCTTGAGGAAGACAGACTCCTCCTCAGAAGGGTTTTTGGATGGCCAGTCGCCCCGCTGTCTCAAGATCTCCAGGATATCACAGAATGAGACATCATCCGAGGACTACTTCGGGGACCCTTCTGCATCATCGAGGTCAGTGTCTGAGGTGACAGACTCATCTGGAGAGTCTACGTGCTTCCTCTTACACAACTTCTTCCTGGGAGGCTCTTCAGGCACAGACTCTGAAGGGCCCTCAGAAAGTAGGGGACCACACATGGAGGTATCTCCTCAGGCCTAGGAGCCCCGCTGTCCAGAGATAGGGGGGCACCAGAAGCTGTAGTCGCAGCGTCTAGGGGCACCAGAAGCTGTAGTTGCAGCATCTAGGGGCACCAGAAGCTGTAGTCGCAGCATCTAGGGGCACCAGAAGCTGTAGTCGCAGTGTCTAGGGAAGGAGTTGCTGATTCAGGTGAAGTCATTATGGACTTGGCCAGCGCACTCCTCATAGCCTCGAAGGCAGGTCCACCAGAATCGGACGAAAAACCTACCTCCGAGACCATGACCAGAGTCAGGGTACCCCTAGCTGAAGCACCAAGGGGAAGACTCGGAGCTGCAGTCTGAAGCCCCGATGTATCCTCCTCGGGTTCGACTGAGGACACCAGAGTACTGAAACCTGTAGAAGGAATGGAAAAGGTTGGAGCCGATGTCGGATCCGAAAGACTCACAGGAGGTTTCTGAGCCGACCCAGGGACTTCACTCGATTCGGCAGACTCCGGCTCCGACGACACCGAGATTGTCAGAGGAGGAAGAAACGGAACCGATATAGTAGCTGGCTCCGGAGCTGACTGGGCAGGAGCCAAAAATAATTTAGTTAACACTGGCGACTGGAGGAGCCTCTGGACCACCCTATCGACATCCGAATCAGAGAGCCTGGAGGACTTGGAGGAGACGGAAGGAGGTTGAGAAACCTTCTCTGTCGGAACCGAGACAAGACTGGGGGAACGGCTCCGAATTGGCTCCAAAAGGATCGGAGCCGAAGCAGGCTCGAGAACCACCACAACCTCCTTCATTGCCGACTACAGTGGAGTAGAAGAAGCTGACCCTGCAACAGACAATACTTCCTGCGGCTCCGAGACCAGTGGCTCCGAGACCAGTAGAGCCGAAGAAGGAGATGTAGTTTTAAACCTTTTCTCCGGAGGCTCCGATGAACTAGTTGGAGCCAGAGACTTCATTTTAGACTTGAACCTGGATTTCTCAGAGGGAGGAGAGAACGCCAAAGTTTCCTCAAAGGAGGATTTAATCAAACCCTTGAGGATAAGTTTATTTTTTCTCTCCTGTAAAACCCTGGCAGAGAAAGCAGGACACGCACTGCAGGATTCCTGCAAGTGTATGGCACCGAAACAACATACACAGATGGCATGGCCATCAGTCAGCGACATCTTCTACGCAACATTTGGCGCATTTTTTAAAGCCAGATGGCTTATGTTCTTTTGGTTCCTTGCCCGACATAAGGAACACAATCCACAAGCAGCAACAATATTTCGTATTTACACGATAATCACAAGCACACTCAGCAACACAAGGTAGGGAGGGAGGAAAGGGCTCTAACTTAAACGCCCGAAAAGTAACAACACAAGATAGGGCAAAGGCCCTCTAACTAAAACGGGCCTAGCCCGCCAAACAGAAGGATTAC
Source organism: Protopterus annectens (assembly GCF_019279795.1). Classification (NCBI taxonomy): domain Eukaryota; kingdom Metazoa; phylum Chordata; order Ceratodontiformes; family Protopteridae; genus Protopterus; species Protopterus annectens. The sequence goes on along the minus strand of NC_056732.1, from coordinate 1,240,341,811 downwards.
CAACAACAAACGCAATCAGTCACAACAATGGATACAACAGACAATGTAGCTATTAGAATAGCTTTTTTGGTATAATAAACTCAAAGCTATAAGTTAAAAAAACAAAGAGAGGGTACTTAGCCACAGCCAAGTCGAGACCACATTGTTACTCTAGGAGCGGCAAATGAGATCTGGGGGTTTGGGCATGATGCATCCTGGGATACAGGGTTAGTCCAGCCAATGAGAGACTTCGTGCTAGTTATAGTGGCCAAGTCGGAGCAGACTCTCTGCTCCGAACCCGTCAGTTATGAATGTAGGCGAGAGAGGATCACATTACATCTAATAGTTTATATATATATATATATATATATATCTCATATGCTTAAACCCATTCCCAGTGTAGTAAAAAAAGAGTTTTAATCATTTTTAAAATTAAACCGCATCCTCGGCTCACTCCAAAGCTACTTCATTATGCTCTAATTTAATTGGAACTAACAAGGGGGAAAGGCCAATAAAAAGTCTTCCTTCCATAGAACTGGCCAATTACATGGGCACCATATCAACTTAAGAGTGTTTTAACTATTCTAGCAGATAGATTCACTCTGCCTCTTATAAACAAAACTAAAACCTCTTTTAGTGACAGGAAAAAAAAGTGTCCCTTTGATAAATTTAATAGCGCCTTTCATAAATCGCCATTCACAGTGTAATGAAAGATCAGTTTTAAAAATAAAATCCCATCCTCAGCTCACTCCAAAGCTACTTCATTATACTCTAATTTAATTGGAGCTAACAGAAGGGAAAGGCCAATGAGAGATGATCTTTCCAGAGAATTGGCCAATTACATGGGAAGCAAAAAAGTTTAGAATGTTTTAACTATTCTAATAGATAGATTCACTCTGCCTCTTATAAACAAAACTGAAACCACTTTTAGTGACCGGAACAAAGTGCTCTTTTTTATGGATTTAACACCACCTTTCACAGATCAGAGGTTATGTATTTTAGGAAAGGGTTACAGTGAAAGTCAATCTTTATATGAAAACTGTTCAGTCATCAAAAATAGACATCTGTTGAAAGAAATGACATTTCAGCCAATAATGATTATGTACCAGAATGTGTTTGAAGAACAAAAATAAAACAATATCAACGTTGTACATATAAAGCATGTACAAAGGATATATAAGATTCTAAGAAAAACAGCAGCAGCGTTATATTCCAGCTATTTTTACAGATCATTATCGATCTTACATTCACAATAATAGCTTCTAAGTCATTTTACTAGTTTTAATTGAACGAGTATGAAAATGTTTTATTATATTATCTATTCTTGGGTCTCAACTCACAGTTTTTGAAGGGAACAGGTAGCCAATAGAAATTACTCTTTTCCTAAAATTAAATCACCAAGATGAATCTGTGATTGGTGGAAAGGTGCTATACTTAAGTCACCATAGGTTATATATCTGGCTCCAATCACATATACCAAAATCAGCCTATCGTTAAGTCTTGCCTTAAAAGTATGTAGGTTCATCTGTTCCCAGAAGTTCAAAGAAAATGCATTTATTACATAGATACATTATATACACTAAATTCATAACAATGAGCTTCCAAGAAGCTTTTTAAACAAGTCTCATGAGCAGTTAAATTTTGAACTGAAGCACTGGAAGTTCTTACTTATAAACGTGTAATATATATATATATATATATATATATATATATATATATATATATATATATATATATATATATATATATATATATATATATATATATATATATATATATCTATACACACACACACACAAATATATATATATATATATATATATATATATATATATATATATATACACACATACACACACACAAAATCTCTACTTATAATTAGTGAATAGAGCATTTTTATTTTGCCTGAAAATTACTCGATTACCTAAATGAATTTTAAGGGGGTGCTATATACAACCACTATTAATTACATATGTAACTAATTATACCAGTATCCATAATCGGCCTATCAGGAATCTTAACCTGAAGGCATGTAACGTTTTCTATCTTCAAATATCCTAATAAACAATTAAGACATCAAATACCATTCATACATTAAATACAGCGAGTCCATCAGATATCTAACTCTGATCATACATACCAGTATTCAAAAACATATCCCATAAGGAATTTTACCTTGAAGATATATATAGGTTATTTTCATAAGTCATGAATTCCAAAAAAATGCAATCAGGGCATCCAATATGATTTACACATTGAATGTCACATTTCCACCAAACCCATAAGCAGCACAGATTTTCTAAAGACTCAGGTGATTAATCTAAGAAACTAAACACCATTCAAGCTTTAAATTTCTAGGGTCACTATATTTAGAGTTCCTTATTTATGTGAGCTCAAGGTGGATGGAAAAGGACAAGTTTATCTAATACCTAATAACCAAAAATATTAATAGTATACTTAAATAGAGAAACTACCAACAATTCTATGATGCATCAACTGCACCTCAGTATATAAACCTATAAACAGTCCTTTTTAGCTGAGAAACTTACTTGAAGTAGGGTAAGGGCTTATTGCCTATACTTTAAATAGGACTTAAGGACAGCAAGATTTTTACCCAAAATTTATTGCCTACATAGATGTCACTTAAATTATCTTCTGGCTTTAGAACAGGATTCAGTGGAATATTACCATTAAGATCTTTTTCTCCATCTGCATATAATTTAATTATCCACCTGGTTTCATGAGTCTCTAAGGTTCCTCATCACCTACACGCTGACTATTGTGTAGCAATTCCATACCCATACATTTAAACTTATGGTCAGTTGTAGTATGCTGTATGTGCTTATTTAATGCACTGGTGTTGTCACGTGTTCTAATACTATATAGGTGCTCCCTCCCTTATTCTGTCCCTGAGATGCCTATTCGTTTTTCCTACATAGAATGATTCACACATCACACATTGTGCTAAATAAATGAGCTTTGTAGTATTACAATTCGCTTCTATTCTAAACTGATATTCTTTCTTAATAGGATGCATGAAACTGTGTGCATTATTTATATATTGGCAATAAGGACATTTGCCACATGGGCAAGTGCCTTTTTGTCTAGCTTCATTACATTGTGTTGCTACTATGTTCTGATGACATAGAACCCTTTTAATGGATTTTTTATTGTTACATCTAAATTGAGGTTTATTACCTACAACTTCCTTGATCTTATCATCACTAATTAAAATATCTCAATACTTCTGTATAATGTTGGTTATATCTTTTACATTATTAGAGTAAAACACTTACCTTTACATTACTATCATTGCTGTCTTGTATCCTTATATTGGGTTCTATATCACATTTTTCTGAAAAATAAGTTCTTGTTATAGTAGTTCTTAACTGATGCACCTCTTCCATAACTTCTGTCACACTCTGCCTTATTATAGCCCCTATCCACTGTCACACTCTGCCTTATTATAGCCCCTATCCACTGTCACACTCTGCCTTATTATAGCCCCTATCCACTAAGCAAGTTTGTCTATTTCTTTGTAATACTTTGTAAGAGGCAGGAGTGAATCTATCTATTAGAATAGTTAAAACACTAAGCTGATATGGTGCCCATGTAATTGGCCAATTCTATGGAAGACTTTTTATTGGCCTTTCCCCCTGTGAGTTCCAAATAAAGTAAAGTATAATGAAGTAGCTTTGGAGTGAGCAGAGGATGCGGTTTTACTCTTAAAAATGATTAAAACGCTTTACTACACTGGGAATGGGTTTAAGCATATGATATACACAAAGAATAGTTGTGTAAAATCTTACCATAACCACAGATGTCCTCTTCCATGTTGCAGTATTCTCAGTGTGGGATTCCCCGCCTCAGGTGACCCGAATGTTGGTCCCTACACAAAACCTTAAGCCTGGCTGCTGTAGGTGTATGGGACGTCACACGTAGGGCCATACACTAAGAGACCTTAAATGTGACATCTGCATGCACAGACCTCAGAACTTAAATGACCAGTTGGGCAGTTCAGTACAGAGTAACAAGTGATGTCAACAAGAGGTGCAACTGTCACATGCTGGCTAGTCTGACCCTAGTCTAGGGGAGTGCCTCAGTGCCCTTTAGCCATGTCAATAGTAAAAAAGGTGGGTGGGAAGGAATACTGCAACATGGAAGAGAAGGACATCTATGGTTATGGTAAGATTTTACACAACTATTCTATGTCCTTCTATTCCTATGTTGCAGTATTCTTAGTGTGGGAGAGTACCACAGCTTAGTTAGAGGGGAAGGGCAGAGGTAGAGGTAGCAGATTCCACAAAGCCCTGCAGGATTGCTCTGGCAAGCCCTGCCTGGGCTCTGGAGACATGGTCCAATTTGTAGTGTCTGGTGAAAGTGTGAATGGTGGACCAAGTGGCTGCTTCCAGGATGGAAGCTGTGTCCAGGCCTTTGAGGAAGGCTTTGGAGATTGCCACGGCTCTGGAAGAATGAGCTCTTACTCCTTGGGGTAGGTTCTTGCCATGGTGCGAGTAGCAGAAGCAAATAGTTTTTCTAATCCAACAGGAAATGGTTTGTTGGGAGACTGCCTTGCCCAGGGCCCTAAGGTGGAAGGATACAAAGAGTTGGTTTGATTTTCTGATGAACTTAGTTTTGTCTAGATAATTCCTTAGTTGTCTGCACATCCAGGGAATGTAGTATCCTCTCACTGTCATTGACTGGAGAGGGGAAGGAAGTGGGCAGGTGAATGGATTGGTTTAGGGCAGTTAGTTGACCACTTTAGGCATGAAGGAAGGGTTGGTATGTAGGGTCACCTTATCCTTGTGGAAGGTAGTGTAGGAAGAACAGGCCATTAGAGCTTGTAACTCTGACGTTTCTAGCTGAGGTAAGAGCCACCAGTAGTACGGTCTTCCATGTGCACATTTGGAGTGTAGCAGCACTAGCTGGTTTGAATGGGGCCAGTGTTAGTTTTTCCAGAATGAAGCTTGGGTCCCAGGGGAGTGAGATGGGTTTTCTTGGTGGCCTAATGTGCAAGACCCCTTTTTCAGGAATAATTTGACATTTAGCCTGGCTAGTAAAGGGGTTTCTAATGGTAGACAGGCTGAAACTGCTGATAGGTGGACTTTCACTGAAGAGTGCAAAAAAATCAGCCTTAATGAAATCACACACAAGTAAGGACTAGAGGGGGATCTGCTTAACAGGAATCCCTGTCCTTATGGAGACACCAGTTGGAGAATCTTTCCCATTTTGATAAGTAGGATCTCCTTATTGTCGGTTTCCTAGCCTCCCTCAGGACTAAAAGCACATCCTCTGAGTAGTGGTGTCTGAAAGGGATTAAACGTTTATCACCCAGAGTGTTAGACCTAACATCTGTTGGTGAAGGTGAATGAGAGTTCCCTTTTGTTGTGTGAGTAAGTCCACCTTGTGGGGTAACTTGTGGTGATTGCCCTTGGCTAATGAGAGAAATAGGGGGAACCAGTGCTGCCTTGGCCAATAGGGAGTCACCAGCAAGATTTTTGGTTTGTCCCTTCTGATTTTCAGGAGGACTTTTTGAATGAGAGGGAAGGGTGGAAATGCATATAGAAACTGCCCCTTCCATGGAATGCTGAAGGCATCTACTCTCCAAGCAAGTGGAGAGGGGTCCTTGGGATAGAATTTTTTCAATTGTCTGTTCTGGGGGGAGGCAAACAATCTACCTGTGGAAAATGTCCCTGTTCAGCAGCCACTCGTGTTGTAGAGAGGATGTTCTGCTGAAAATATCTGCTTGTTTGTTGCCCTGGGAATTAATGCATGTTGCCTGCAGGGATAAGCTGTTTCTGGAGGCAAGGTCCCAAATTTGCAATGTTATCTGGCAGCGGAGGTAGGCCTTGGTCCCTTCCTGTTTGTTGCCATACTACATGACTGTGGTGTTGTCTGGGAACATTTGAAGGGGGTCCTGTTGCAGGATAGGGAGGAAGGCTTTCGGGGCCAGAACAACTACGGTCATTTCCCTTACACAGACATGTTTCTTTTGGATGGTAGGGTGCCAGGTCTCCTGTACCATGAAGCCCTTCATGGTAGCCACCCACCCTAGGTCTGATGCATCTGTATGGATGTGCTGGGTTGGGGTGGGTGGTTGGAGAGGATGGCCTGGGTTCAGTAGTATTTGTTGGATCCACCAACTTAGTTCTGCTTTGAGGCAGGTCTGGAGCATAATTTGGCACTTTAGGGGATGTTGGTGTAGTTTTCACATGTGCATTCTGGCTAGAGGAAGCATAGGGATGGTGGCTGCCATTAGCCCCAGGACTTGCAAGAATCATCTTGCAGATATCTGTTGAACCTGTAATAGCCTTTGGAAGGGAGTAGACAGGGAAAGAAATTTGTCCTGAGGGTGGAAAGCCCACATCAGATCTGTTCTGATCCTGCAGCCCAGAAAGATTTTGTCTTGCTGGGCTGTTAAGGATGATTGTTAGATGCAGAGGGTGAATCCTAGGCTTTGAAGTAGGGAAGTGGTGAACCTCATATGGTTTTGAATGGTATCCTCTGTTTCTCCTAGAATGAGGATGTTGTCTAGGTAAGGATAAATTTGGACACCTTTGGTTCTGCAGAAGGCTATGGCTGGGGCTAGGCATTTTGTAAATACCCTGGGTGCAGTAGATAAACCAAAGGGCAAGGGTGTAAATTGAAAGTGAGAGTAGGGCCCAGTGAAACGCAATAATTTTCTGTGGGAGGGTTTTATGGGGATATGGAGATATGCTTCCTTTAGGTCTAGTGTGGCCAATAAAGGCCTGGGCTGGCAGTAGTGGGAGTAGAGTTTGAAGAGATAGCATTATGAATGATGGAACTGTTAGGAATAGGTTTAGAAAGGACAGATCTATTACTAGTCTCAAAAGCCCATCTTTTTTTGGGGACCAGAAATAGTCTAGAGTAGAAACCTTTTCCTTCCTGCACTTGAGGGACAAGTTCTATAGTTCCCAAGTTCGGAAGTTCTTGCAGTACGTTAGGAATGAGATGCAGTTGATTTTTGGGGGGAAAATGAATACCCCTTGGAAGGGGCTTTTCCTTCAAGAAAGGAAATATCCGTTTTGTATTATTGGCAGCACCCTGCAGTCTGATGTGATGGATTTCCAAATGGGGAGGCAGTGGGAGAGGCAGGCTGACAAGGGGAGTTGGGCAAAGCAATCACGCATTGTTGGGCCCACTTCTATCCTGAAAAGGCTGAGTAGGTTGTGAGGCAACTGTCTGAGGTGGTTTGCCTCCTGGTTTCTCTCCTATGTCTGGAAGGGGAAGGGGTAGCGGAGGACGGGGGGCCTCTTGACAAAGGTAGTCTTAGCCGGATAATTTCTATAATACTTAGGAATGGAGGACACGAGTAAGTGATTGATGTCTTGAAGCCCTCTACTTTTCTCCTGCTGGCTTTTGAAAAGGTCTGCAAACTGTTTACCAAACAGGAGGTTGTGTCTAGTGGGGCATCTAGGATTTTTGAGATGAAATCCTCTGTTAGGGGTTGGAGGCATAGCCAAGAATACCTGCGGACTACTGATGCAGAAGCTGCAGACTGTGCTAAGGCCTCTACTGCATCATAACTGCATCTAATGGAATGTCTGGCTACCTGAGAAGCCAGGGACAGTTTAGAAGCCATCTCAGCTTTGGGCGGGCAGTCAGGGTTGGATTACAGGAGAGTAGAGGCTTGTGATACTAGTTCCAATGCATATTTTATCATATGGGTTAGATAGTTGACAGCTCTGAAGGCAAGGGTGGAGGAGGTATAAACCTTCTTTCCTATCCTGTCCATGCTTTTGCTATCTTTGTCAGTAGGCAGAAGAGATGCTGCAGGAATCTGTCTTGAATGCTTGTCAGGAGATACAGCAATCACAGCAGGGTCTGCCAGGGGTGGTTTAACTAGGAATTTTATAGAACCAGGTCTGGCCTCTTAGGGTAGGTGGTTTGAGTCTGGGTGCTTTGATGCTGAGGTGAATGCATCAAGGTAGACAGCAATGACTGGTGGAATGGCTGAAGGCAAGGGAGATTCCACTTGGAGTAATTCAGAGCATCTCCTTTGTGTTTCAGTTTTTTAGGAAGTGTCCCATTTAAAGTACTCTTTCATCTTTGTGACAGTCTCCCCAAAGGTGATATCCTCTGGTGGAGAGTCCCCTTCTATGGATTCCTCATCTGGGGAATAATATTCAAGTGGAGAAGCAATTTGAGAAGTACAGGAGATTGATTCATCTGAAGATGAATAGTAAGGTTCCTGTTCTTCCCCTTCATGGGCAGTAGGCAGAGGGAGAGAAGTGGCTGAAGCAGGCCTAGGACTGAGCATTGGAATGGTGGAGGGGGAAAGAGGCCATGGGTTTAAGGGCCATGAAGGCCTGCATCAAGGAGCTGGTGAAGGATTGCCAGTCTGAGATTCCTTCAGAAGGTGGAGTCTGGTGTTTTGTTTTCTGCTTCCTTTTCAAAGGAGTAGCTTTCGGAGAAGGCCTGGATTCAGGGGCCTAGGAAATGGTAGGAACTTCAGGCAATGGCACCCCTGGTCGGTTGTTAGACGATATCTGCCCCCCCCCCCCGATATCGGTAGGGGCCGACATCACAGATAACTCCGTGGATGTGCTGGCCATTACTTCCTAAGTGGCTTCCTCGAGGAGAGCCGAAGTAGATGGTTCTATCGGACGTCCCTCAACTCCTAAATCGGAAGCTGGCGGGATGTCCGATGGTGGAGAGGCAGAGGAAGTAGGCCTGGAAATCTTGGCCTTTTGCCGAGGTGGTTCCGTTGGAGCGGCTGATTTGGACTCCATCCTCAGAGCTATTTTTTTTAAGTCTCTGGTTTTCTAAATATAGATTGAAAGTGGCCAGACAGCTTCGGAGAGCCTTGGGTGCAAAAGGTTGACAAATCGAGCAAGTGGTATGGTCATGCTCTTGGGCCAAGGCAGAAAAGACATCTGTCGTGCGTATCCTTATGCAGAATTTGGTGCCTGCATCGACATTTACCCTTCTTAGCTGACATCGGCTAACAGTAAGTACAGCAAACCAAGCCCAAGCAAAATAAAGGCAAAATCCCCAATGGGGTACTTAGCTTTAGACGTCGTCAAGTAAAGGAGCGAAGTGATTGATGTGACGGTTGACTGCGGCTGAAAAGTTCTGAGGTCTATGCGTGCAGACATCACATTTAAGGTCCCTGGTTTATGGCCGTAGGTGTGATGTCCCATGCACCTTACAGCAGTCAGGCTTAAGCTTTTGCATAGGAGCAGACGTTCGGGTCGTCAGAGGTGGGGAATACCACACTAAGAATACTGCAACATAGGAAAAGAAAGACATCAGTTTTCACCAAAACTAGATGATAGTAAATAATAATCAAATGAATCATTGGAGTAATTATCTATTGGCCCTTCATTTGTTTTTATTTTTTTCATTGGCAGTCCACCATTTTTAAGAACATTAATACACTAGTGTATACTATCGCTGCGAGCTACTCACTCTAGTTTGTAGGAAGATATTAAACAGAAATACAGAATATTTTACTTATTTCTAAAACTAGCAGATAGGCTACTTGAGCGTACTTTATTTTGACTTGTGATTTCACAGCGGACTCATTCAAATCATACTTAAGTTGCTTTATAAGTGGTTAAGTACACAAAGAAACAGAAATGTCAGTTTCCACCACAGCAGATGATAGTGAAAACAGCCAATGACTATTAGTAGTAGTCTCTCATTGGCTCTTTGTGAGACTTTACTGTTTTTAACTTGGCCAAATTATTAATGCGGACACCAGTAAATATTTACATACCAGATCAGTCGAGGCCAGAGTTAACATCTACCACCACCAGTACTGTTAGCCAACAGGGTGCTGGTGGAAATTAGGCTACTGTTGGCCGAAGGAGGAGAGGAGGTGGAAGGCATGGCCGAAGGCAGGAAGAGAGGAGAAAGGCTAGGACTGTGGTAGTGAGAGTCGGGACTTTGAATGTTGGCAGTATGACTCGTATTGGGAAAGAGCTAGCCTATATGGACACAAGGAAGGTTGGTATATTGTGTGTGCAAGACACCAGATGGAGGGGGAGTAAGGCTAGGTGTATCGGAGGTGGGTTATAATTGTTTTATCATGGTGTGGATGAGAGGAGAAATGGCATAGGAGTTACCCTGAAGGAACAGTATGCTAAGAGTGTTTTGGAGGTGAAGAGAGTGTCGGATAGAGTGATATTTATGAAGCTGGAAATTGATGGTGTAATAATGAATGTTGTTAGTGCATATGCTCCACAAGGTTTTGGAGTGACTTGAAGTCGTGATGACTGTACCCAATGGTGACAGAGTGGTGATTGGAGCAGATTTCAATGGGCATGTTGGTGAAGGGAACAGAGGGGATGAGAAAGTGATGGGTAGGTATAGTGTTAAACAAAGGAATGCAGAAGGTCAGATGGTAGTAGATTTTGCGAAAAGGATGGACATGTCTGCGGTGAATACATATTTTAACAAGAGGGAGGAGCACAGGGTGACATACAAGAGTGGAGGAAGACGCACACAGGTGGCTTATATCTTATGTTGGAGGGCCAGTTTGAAGGAGATTAGAGACTGTAAAGTGGTGACCAGGGAAAGTGTAGTTAGGCAGCATAGGATGGTGGTTTGTAAAATGACGTTGGTGATCAAAGAAGAGGAGGAGGAATGTGAGGGGGCAGCACCAAGGATCAAATGGTGGAAGGGTAATTGTGAGGTGGAGTTCAGGGAAGAGTTAAGAAAGGCACTGGGTGGCAGTGAAGATTTACCAAATAGCTGGGTAACTACAGCAGAGCTAGTAAGGGGGACGGCTAGAAAGGTGCTTGGTATGACATCTGGAAGGACGACAAAGAGACATGGTGGTGGAATGAGGAAGTACAGGAGAGTATACAGGGAAAGAAGTTGGCAAAGAAGAAGTGGGATTGTCAGAGAGATGAAGAAAGCAGACAGGATTATAAGGAGATGACGTGCATGGGCAAAGCGAGGTGGCGAAGGATAAGGCATATGAAGAGCTGTATGAAAGGTTGGACACTAAGGAGGGAGAAAAGGACCTGTACTGATTGGCTAGACTGAGGGACCGAGCTAGGAAAGATGTGCAGCAGATAAAGGTGATAAAGGATAATGAGAGAAACATACTTACAAGTGAGGAGAGTGTGTTGAGCAGATGGAAAGAGTACTTTGAGGGGTTGATGAATGAAGATGTTTGTAGTCCACCTCGCCTATATTCTTGCTGGATGAGTTCGGAGCTGGACTCGGCTGATACTAAAGCTCAAGAGCTTTTACTGGCTCGAGGATAGACCCTATCCCTATGGTGCCTCACGGCAATTCCCCAGATCTAGTTTGCAAGAAAGCAATAATACCTATCAGGTAAGAATAAGAAAGAAGCTGTATAAATACAGCAAAGGATTAGAAATATAATCCATTCCAGGTGGACAATAAAAGACCGATGTCAGGCAGCACCAAAACAGATCCACCAGATCCCCCATAAACAGGAAAGGGGATGGAGGGAGGGACGCAAGAATATAGGCAAGCTGGACTACAAACATGGAACGTTATGGTAAGTACATAATTTCTTTATGTTATGTAGTCCTATCTCGCTGTAATTCTTGCTGGATGGGATAGCGTCCCTAGCACCTTTATCCCGGGTGGCTCAAGCGAAGAGACTCTTCAACACAGTAGACCCAAAGGATAACCTGTCCAGGAAGCCAAATCCAATCTGTAATGAGTGACACATGTATGTGGTCTCGCCCAAGTAGCTGCTGCACAAATAGTATCAATTGGGAGCCTAGACCTAAAGGCACATGAAGTAGCTACAGCCCTAGTAAAGTGACCTTTAGCTTTGACATGTAATTGTCCACCAGCTTGTTGATAAGCAAAGGATATGCAATCCAAAAGCTATTTTGAAAGAGTAATTTTAGAAAAAGGCAAGCCTTTCCTTTTGTCAGAAAAGGAAACAAAGTTGATAGGATTTCCTGAATTCTTTAGTCCTGTGTATATAAAACCTGAGTATTTTGTGGACATCTAGCTGTAGTCTATTCTCTGACTTATTAGAGTGGTTTGGAAAAAACACAGGTAGCTCAGCTCAATGGTAGTATTCAGACTGTGCTCTGAGCATACTTGTGGAAGAAAGGAAGGGTTTGTCCTGAGAGAGACTCTAAACTTGTGAAAAATAATGTAAGGAGGTCAAATAGTTAGAGCTTGTAGTTCTGAAACTCTCCTAGCAGATATTATGGCTACCAAGAATAAGGTTTTCCATAATAACAATTTTAAGTCTGATGACGAGGATGGCTCAAAAGGTGCAGACATCAAAGATGAGAGGATTAGGTTTAAGTCCCATAGTTCTAATGGTCGTTTTACTGGGACCCAAGAACTCCTCAATGTTTTACACAGGGAGTGTTGCATGACTGGATTTCCCATGAAACCAAAATGGAAATTGGAAATGGCAGCTAATTGAATTCTAACTGCAGCGGCTGCTGCTCCTTCATTAAAAATTGTTAAACACTTAATTTATTGACATAAAATAGGTATAACTGTTTTTAATAATTTATAATTTTGCTTATTTAGTATATATAAAATAGTGATTTAGATATTTATTGCTTTTTAGATTAGCAGGGTTCGTAAATTATATGAACTATATTTTCAGTGTGGTTATGTAGCAAGATGAATACATTGCATTTGTAGGAAATGTGTAAGATAGCACTGTTTTAATAATTGATTTATTGTTTAATTACAATTTAGAATTATGATATATAAGCGTCATGATTCCATGCTATGATGTTCTGAAGAAGACAGATTTACTTCATTTTATGTCAATAAATTAAGTGTTTCCAGCACAGTATCCTGTATTCTCATTCACCTTATTATCATCTTTATTAAAAATTGTTAGTAGGAAGGATAAAATGGATTCTAAAGGAGCCGTATATGGATCTAAGCCCCGAGTCATAGGCCAAAGGGAAAACCTTTTCCATTTACTAGAATATAGTTTCTGAGTGGAAGGTTTATGGGATGAAATTAGGATGTGTTTGACCACTGGGGATAAGGGAATACACCTGGCTATTCTTGGAATTAGAGCAGCCATGCTGTCAATTTGAGGGTGTGGATGGAGGGATGGAACTGTCCTGATTGATGAATCAGATCATCTGGAGATGGGTCCAGAATCCATGGTTCCTCCAAGAGGTAGGTCCACAGGAAAGGAAACCAAACTTGTTGAGGCCAGTAAGGAGCAATGAGGATCAAGGAACTCAACTGTCTTGCTTTCTGTTATTACTTTGGGAATGAGTGGAAAAGGAGGAAAGGCATAAAGAAGTCCCAGGGGCCAATCATGAACTACAGCATCCCTGGGTGACATCCCTGGATGGGGAATGAGGGCAAAGTAGCTGCTGCATTTGGTGTTCAGGTGAGTGGCAAATAGATCGCAGCAAGGCTCGCCCCATCTGTGAAAGATCTCTTTCACAACCATTGGTTTCAGGGACCACTCTTGAGGCATCAAAATTGCTCCGCTGAATTTGTCCGCTATTACGTTAGATTTCCCTGGGATATGCATTGCTATCAGGAAGCGTTAAGTATCCATTGCCCATTTCCAGACTCTTAAGCAGCAAAGCAGGTAAGACATGGTTTCCCCTGCTTGTTTATGTACCACACGACAAACATGTTGCCTGACTAAATTGCAATCGTCCCGGCGGGAAGGGAGCTGTGAAGTGCTTGCAACGCATATAGCACCAGTCTCATCTCCAGAACACTGAAGTGCAAGTGGTTCTCGTGGTTCTGCCAAGTACCTCGGACTGTCATTCCCAGATAATGCCCCCCCCCACACTCTATCTGGGAAGTGTCCATGGTCAAAACGGCTTCCTCTTGGAGAGGAACAAGTTGACGACCTAGGATAAGTTGTTTAGTGTGTAACCATGTCAGATCCGTTTTGCATGCGTTTATTAATATCTGGTGAGACAATGGAAGGTCTTGCATCAACCATTGTGCAAATAGCATCCATTGGAGAATCCTCATATGTAGGCGAGCAAGAGGAACTAATAGGATGGTGGAAGCCATAGTCCCTAGGACTTGGACTACTCTGGCCTGGACTCTTTGTTTAGTAAGGATCTGACCTGACTGCGCAGAGATTCCACTCTTTCCTGTGTTAGCTTTACTGACATGGTGGTTGTGTCTATTTCTGAGCCTAGACATACAATATGCTGCAAGGGAGATTAGACTGACTTTTGCAAAGTTGACAGTGATGCCTAGACTGGCGCACGATAGAGTCTCATCCATGGTTCTTATGAGTTGATGCTTGGTGGTAGCAGTGAAGAGCCAGTCGTCTAGGTACGGAAACACCTGGAATCCTTGACGTCTCAGGTGAGCCGTTACCACTGCCATGCATTTGGTAAACACTCTGGGGGCTGTAGTGAGGCCAAAGGGCAGTGTTCTGAACTGAAAATAACTGGCTCGCAGCAGGAAACATAAGTGTCTCCTGGAGCGCCTGTCTATTTTGATGTGGTAGTATGCATCCTGGAAATCGATTGAGCACATCCAGTTGTCTTTCCCGATAAAGGGAAATATCGACTGCAGAGTGACCATCTGGAACTTTGATTTTCTTACATGCTTGTTGAGCCTGCTGAGATCTAGAATTGATCTCCAGTCCCCTGTCTTTTTTGGAACTAAACAGAATCGAGAGTAAGTTGTGGATTCTACTTGCTCTGCGGGGACTTCTTGAATGACTCTTTGCAGCAACAAAATGACCTCTGATGTTGCACGGTCTAGTTGGATGGGTGGTAAGTCTGGAAGAGACCAGTTTGTTGAGGGTTCAGAAATAAAGGGAATCAGGTAACCTCTGGATATTATATTGTGTAACCAATGATCTTGAGTGATAGCCAGGAGCTTGGGTACAGCGATATATGACCCCCCGAATGCCTCCAAAGACAGACAGTCGGGCGATGGAAGGGATGATCAGAGAAAGCTTCTCTGTCTCCCTGATGTTGTGGACCTCCTCTGCCGTGAGGGTAGTGTCTTCCATTATATCCTCCCCCTCTGCCTCTGGGGGAGGGTTGACCTTGTGCCTGAGGAAAACCTTTTTGGGATTTGCAGAACCACATTTTTCCTCCTGCATTACCTTTGGGATAGGGTCTGGACGGGACAGAGAAACAGACTTCAGCGGCAGATAAGGTTTTCCCTTCTTACTCGCACCTAGTCAAAGTCTCTTTCACTTGGGGTCCAAAAACAGATGAACCATAGTGAAGGAAGACTTGAAGGATTCCGTCAAATTACAAAGACGCATCCATGAATGTCTCCTGAGGGATTTTCCTGCTGCAGCTGCCCTGCTCGTTTCACCTGCCGCATATGAGATCAGCCTCATGGAGTTAGCTATGGAAGTAAGGGTGGAGAGCTGCGCAGAAACCTTATCCATGGAACCCAGAGCTACTGAACCCTGGAGGGTATCTCAACTCTTTCAGGAGATCCCTCTGAAGGCGAGTAAAACGAGTCAGGTAGTTCAGCGATCTTAATGTAATGTAAATGCCGCTGAAGAAAAAGTACGCTTCCCATACCTATCCATCGTCCTGGACTCCTAATATCCATCCTCCTAACAAGAAGTCTCAGATCATTCCTTCTTGGTGGCTGCTGCTACCACCATAGCATCAACTGGAACTCCCTTACTAAGGAAAGACTTGCCCTCAGGTGCTGTCATAAATTTGTTTGGCCTCCTCAGGACGGCTTCCACTGAATCTGGAGAGGTCCATGCTTTCCGCGACATGACCCCCAAAAGTTGGTCCATAAGGCGGTGTCACCCAAGAGGCGGAAGGTCAGGAGCCAAAGGCCTCAAGATACACTGATTCATCCTCTGTAGGGTTAGAGATTTTCCAATCACCCCTCTGTCTAAGGTTTTCTAGGATGTCAGAAAAGGAGACCTCCTCAGAGGGGGATCTAGGGGACCCTTCTGATTCCTCTAAATCAGTGTCTGACATGACAGCCTCTTCCGAGGGAGCTCTCCAGTGCGATAATCTGGAAAGGTCTCGGAAGAGGGGGCACCTTCAATGGGGGCTACATGGGCCTCTGGTTCTCTACGCTGTGGGGGTGGTGGGGGAGAGGTTACTGCCTGCTGCTGGTGGGACACAGGTTCCAAAGGAATGGTTTTGGCAGAGAATAAAGCCTTCTCTATAGCTTCGAAAGCCTTTCCCCCCGGCTCCGAAGAAGACCTCCACTCCGAAGGGGTGGATGGTAGACTCCTAGCAAGAGGGAACAGCTCTGAAGCAGAAGTGGGAGCCGAGCTGAGTCGAGCAGAGGCTCCGAGAGGGAGGGTCAGTTTTGACGAGAAACCAGGGTGACTGTCCCCCTCAGAGTCGACACGAGAGCATCAGCTCCCAGAACCCTCGGCTCCAGACTGAGCCAGAGGATAGAGTAATTGGCTCCGAGGAAACATGTTGAATCCCCGGAGCTGAAGGGTCGAAGGCAGAGGAACCTGATGTAATAGGCTCCGAGAGCAAAGCAGTTGGAGGAGGAACAGTGGTCGTTAAGGGAGTCAGCTCCGAGACCTTTGGTCTGGAGGGGCCAATTTTCTAGCCAGAGCTGGATCCGAAAGGAACCTCTTCACCATCCTCTCAAAGTCCTCATCTGATAGGGTCCTGGAGGATCTAGTGGAGACAGGAGGAGACCTCCCTTCTCTCCAAAATAGGAAATCTCAATGTATGAGATACAGTCTTGATGTCGGGCAAAATTTTTGGTACCGAAGACAGCCTTGGAACGGATAAAATCGAGGGCACCGAAGATGAAGCAGAGTTGGAACCGGAACTCCTTGGTTTCGACGCTTTAGCCTTTTTGGTCGGCTCTGAAGCTGGGGCCGATTATTTTCTCGAAGGATTTTGAAGCTGCCTGACCAAGTTCCAGCTGTTCCTGGAAGGAACTGGTCATGAGACCCCTGTCAATGAGTTTTCTCTTCCTTTCATTCAAAACTCTTGTGCTAAAAGTGTGACAGAAGGTGCAGGGTTCCTGTAAATGGGCTTTGCCAAGACTATATACACAACTGGTGCGGCTGTCTGTAGGAGACATTTTCTGCACACACCTATCATTTTTTGAACCCCGAAGGGCAATGATCCTTGTGATCCTTTATACATTCTTAGACACTAAGACAAAAAGATAACAGTAAAGTATAAACAACAATAAAGGAGTGAAGAGAAATTTTTTTTTTTTTTTTTTTTTTAACAGTCACACACAGGGAGGAAAGGCCCTCTAACTTAAACGGGCACTACAGCCCTCTAACTTAAATGGGCCGTACAGTCCTAAGGGGGGAATAGGGCCTGAAAAACTTTCAAAAACTGTCGCACAAGAGATAAACTATATATACATGAACACATAGATATAGATATATATTATCAGATAGAAAAAGGGTAGAAAAGGACTAAATAAAGTAAAAAATCGTTTTACTTGGCCAATGAGCCAGTAAGACACAACCTCGAAGCTTTCGCGGCAAACAATATCTGGGGAATTGCCGTGAGGCACCATGGGATAGGGGCTAGCCTCAAGCCAGTAAAATCTCTCCAGCTTTAGTATTGGCAGAGTCGGAGCCGAATATCGGCTCCGAACCCAACCAGCAAGAATTACGGCAAGATAGGACTACATAACATCTTCAATTCTAGAAAAAAGATTATCTTTTATACCATCACAACCATCAGATATAGCTGATGTGCTACTGGACTTATTTAATTTCACATTTGTTAACAGAGTAGAGTCCGGCTGGGTAAGTAGCCTGTTTTCAGCGGAGACCTAGGGAGATAAGCTCCAAAACAATAGTACAAAAAGATTACAAACATTTTTAAAAGACTTAAAAAAAAAAAAAATATACAAAAACGTTTGGCAGTTGCCAACAATCGCAACTTACAAAAAGGTGAATGTAAAACAGAAAGCATTACATTTCTTAAGCCTCATTACAGACAGTAATATGAAACTTGTTGTTCTTATGAAATGTTATGCTCAAGATTAACTATGTGATCTACAAAATAACATGCTAACATAAAAACACTAGTACTATGGTTCCAATGTTACATCCACTGTGGAAGCTTTTTCGAAAAATAAGTATTAATGAAATCAATGATCTGTATAACAGAAACAATAACCATACAGGTAGATATAAAAATACATTTAATGAAAGGAAATCTTTGCACACTCTACATAACAGTAGCATAGTTATAAAACCAGCTGATAAAGGTAGCCTCACTGAGGTCAAGGATACAACATATGATCAAACTATGTTAAATATGCTAATTGATGTATCTACATATAAATCAATTACATTACAGTATAGAAGGAAAATACAGAAGGATATAGATCAATTGCTAGCAGAATTAGTAGCTTTAAGGGAGATAAATGTAGAGCTAGCAGATTACTTTAGGAGTGAGTACCCTACGACACCGGTTATCCAAGGAACTCCTAAAATATATAAGAATCCAACAAAGCCACCGCTAAGACCAGTAGTACATGGGGCAGGTTGGCTCACAGAACCATTTTCAATATATAGAAAAGCACCTTCAGTACTAAACAAGCAATACATCTTAAGGGACACAAAACAATTCTTACAAGATTTGCATAATTTTGAAACCAATATAGACAGGATACTAATAGCATGTATTTGGTCAATATGGTCCTTATTTACTACCATTCCTAATGAAGAAGGAATCAGCGCTATAACTAATTATTTACTGCAGCATAGTAACTATGACAAACTTATTCAACAACTAGCCACTGATATGAATTTAGTTTTGACCAATAATGTAGTTGTAAAGGCAAATATTACCTGCAAATAGATGGTGTATCTGTGGGCGCCGCTTGTGCAGATAGCTACGCAAATATGGTTATGGCCACTTGGGAAATGCACTATGTGGTGGAGAATTCAATTTATAGTAGATTTATACCATTTTACAGACGTTTTGTTGACAATATATTTTTGTTATGGAAAGGAAAAAAAAGTCTTCAAAGAATTTGAAGAATATAGAAAATACCACTCCTATCTTAAATTTGACGTCTAACCATCTTCACAAATGACTGAGTTCTTAGGCGTACATATTGAAATAACAGATGGGAAGTCTAATACAGGACTACACAGAAAACCTTGCCTCTGTAATAAAGTATAACGCCGCAGAAGTATGCACCCCAAATACATTTTTTCAAATATAGTTATGGGCCAGGAGATGAGGACACCAAGGCTAAATCCAGATACCAAGGAGTATTACAAAGAAAATAGACAAACTTACTGATAATTTAATGGAGAGGGGCTATAAAAAGGCAGAGGTGACAAATGTTATGGAAGAGGTGCATCAGTTAAGAACTACTACAGCAAGACCTTTTTTTCAGAAAAAACGTGATATAGAATGCAATATAAGTATACAAGACAGCAATGACAGTAATGCAAAGATAAGTATGTTTTACTCTAATAATGTAAAATATATAACAGACATTATACAAAGTACTGGAATATTTTAATTAGAGGTAAAATCAAGGAAGTTGTAGGTAATCAGCCTCAATTTAGATATAAGAATAAAAAATCCATTAAAAGGGTTCTATGTCATTGGAACATAGTAGCAACACAATGCAATGAAGCTAGACAAAAAGGCACTCGCCCATGTGGCAAATGTTCTTACTGCCAATATATAAATAATACAGGTAGTTTCATACATCCTATTAACAAGAAAGAATATCAGTTTAGAAGTGAATTGTAATACTATAAAACTAATTTATTTAGCACAATGTGTGATGTGTGAATCATTTTTATACAGCAAAAACTAATAGGCGTCTCAGGGACAGAATAAGGGAGCACCTATAGAGTATTGGAACAGGTGACAACACTAAAGCATTAAGTAAACACATACAGCATACTACAACTGACCATAAGTTTAAATTTATGGGTACAAAATTGCTACACAATAGTCAGCGCTTAGGTGATATAAGAAAAGTACAGTTGTGTACACTTACCATAAATGTAGATGTTAAGAGTGTATTCACTGTTGCAGTCCTAACCAATGGTTTTATCCAGCTACTGGTAGCCCTTGATCGGCCAGAATACCAAAGGTAAGTAAAAAATGACATCGGCTGTCGGTTGTAAAGGACAACAGGGCATCCGATACAAAAGAAGGCAGCCAAGGTCACTTCCTCAGTCTTTCTTGCTATAACAGTCAGAAGCCCCCAGAAAAAGTACAGTTTTGTACCTACCATAAATGTAGATGTCCGATAGGAATGCATCTGCAGTCCTTACAAATGGGTTGTCCTGTCGTCAGGCAGCCCTTCGGTCGGCCGGATTCCAAAGTCTGGGTCTGGCTTCGGCTGGTGTCGCACTTCACCCGACGTCATAGCTGCAGTTACTCGGGTATAAAGGCATCAGCAGACGCCATTTTCCTCAGTGTTTCTTGCCCCAGATGCCAGGTGCCCTCTAGGAGGACTAAATTTGGATAAATGCCAATGATTCCAAATATTAGAGAGCAAACAAAAGATAAGCATGTATGTACATATATACAAACAAATACACCATAATAGATTGCCCCAGCTAGCTATAAGAGGGGTAAATACCCTAGGAGTACCACAGAGGGGAAGGAGGGTGGGTAATCCTGACTGCAGATGCATTCCTATCGGACATCTACATTTATGGTAGGTACAAAACTGTACTATGTCCTTCAAGGATGCATCTGCAGTCCTTACAAATGGGTAGAATACCATAGCCAAACTGGGGGAGGAGGAAAGGTAGAATTATGGTGCAGTTAAGATCCCTTGCAAAACAGCAGTGGCAAAACCTGCTCGGGATCTAGAGTATAAAGGTAAATTATAATGCTTGGCAAATGTATGCACGGAGCTCCAAGTAGCAGCCTCTAAAATGTCTTTGGTAGCCACTCCTCGTAGAAAAGCTGCGGTAGTGGCTGTAGCTCTTGTAGAGCGAGGCCTGATGTTTTCTGGAGTTTTCTTTCCATGGTAGGAGTAACAAAATCTAATGCAATTTCCTATCCACTTAGATATTGTCTGTTTTGAAATTGCTTTCCCTTCCATTCCTGTTGCATATGCTACCAGTAGCAGGTCAGTTTTTCTATTGCTCTTGGTCCTGTCCAGGTAGTAGCGTAATTGCCTGTGTACATCCAAGGTATGCAACAGTCTTTCTCTCCTGTTCTGTGGGTTGGGGAAGAATGTAGGTAGGTGGATAGCCTGATTTAAAGATACTCTGGAGACCACCTTAGGCATAAAAGTATGATTTGTTCTCATGGACACTATCTTGATGGAAGATCAAAAAGGGCTGTACTGCCATTAATGCCTGTAGCTCAGAAACCCTTCTTGCTGAAGTGATTGCCAGCAGGAAAGCAGTTTTCCATGATAAGTATTGCAATTCTGCTGTTGCTGCTGGTTCGAAAGGAGGAAGAAGTGTCAATTTTTCTAGCACAAAGTTAAAGTCCCATGCAGGTAATGGTGGCTTCCTAGGAGGCTTTACATTTTTAATTCCTCTCAAAAACTGCCTGAGCAGAGGATGTGAGAAGACTGGAGGATCCAAGTCGTATTCTGCTGAAATAGCTGATGCATGAATCTTAATGGAAGAGTAGGAAAGGCCTTTGTGGAATAGCTCTGCCAAGTATTCCAGGATGTTGGCTATGTTTACCAGTGACACATCTTCCCCTTTTAGCAGTACTCCAAATGAGATATCTTTTCCATTTTGCTGAATAGGTTTTCCTTGTTGAAGGTCTGCGAGCTTCCAAGATAATGTCCTTAACCCTTTGGGATAAATTTGGGTTAATTTGTCTTATGCAATGTTCCAGGCAGTCAGCTGCAGAGTTTTCAGGTTTGGATGCAGGGTGTTGTAGTTGTTCTGAGTTAACAGCAAGGGAACTAGGGGTAAGGGCCACATCTGTTCCCGAGACATGCTCCTCAGTAATGGGTACCAATGTTGCCTTGGACAATCTGGAGCTATCAGAATGATCCTTGGACGGTCCTCTTTGATCTTCAATAGCACCTTGTGCATCAAAGGAAATGGTGGGAATGCATATGCTGTCAGATTTTTCCAACTGAAGGATAGGGAGTCCACCTTCCATGCCAGTGGATGGTACGTCCTGGTGCAGAATTTCTTTAATTGGTGATTGTGTGGGGATGCAAATAAGTCTATTTCTGGGAGACCCCATTTTCTTGTTATGGTTTTGAAGATATCCGGATGCAGCATCCATTCGTGGGCATCCGTGGTAGTCCTGCTTAGTATGTCTGCTAAAGTGTTTTCTTTTCCTGGTACAAAAATTGCTTGTAACTGAATGTTGTAACTCAGGGCCACATTCCAGAGGTCCAGGGCCATCCGGCATAGAGGGTAGGAATGTGTGCCTCCCTGCTTGTTGATGTACCACATAACCGTGGTGTTGTCTGTCCTTATCATCAACTGGCCTTGTCGAAGAAATGGTTTGAAAGCCTGAATTGCCAGTTTTACTGCCAGCATTTCCTTTAGGTTTATGTGTAGATGCAGCTGCTCTTGAGTCCATAAGCCTTGTATGCATTTGTCCATCATGTGGGCCCCCCAACCGAGGTCTGAGGCGTCCGTTGTGATGGTTTGGCTTGGTTGAGTGCTGTGGAAGGGCAGTCCGTTTGTTTGACAGGCCTGAGCCCACCAGTGGAATTCTTGCTTCAGGCATGGAATTATTGGAATGTGAGTTTCTAGGCTGTGCTTGTGCTGAGACCATAAATTCTTTAGGTACCACTGTAGCTTTCTCATGTGCAGTCTGGCATGTGGGACCAATATTATGCAGGATGCCATGAAGCCCAATGCCTGTAGGACTTTTCTTGCTGTTAGATGGTTTTGCTTTGTTAATGCCAAGAAGTAGAGAGGGAGTTGCTCCTGTTTTTCTACTGTTAGGAATGCCATTTGTTTGGATGTGTCCAGCTCCGCACCCAAAAGGTTATCTTTTGGGATGGTATCATCCTTGACTTTTTTATATTGACTGTATATCCCAGGGCTTGTAGAAGGTAAATGACTCTTTTCAAGTCTTCTGCTAGCTTGTTTTTGTTGTCCGCTTGTATCAGGCAATCGTCCAGGTAAGGGTAGATTTGGATTCCCTGAAGCCTGCAATGAGCGATTACTGATGCCAGGCATTTCGTGAACACTCTGGGCGCAGTAGATAAGCCAAAGGGCAATGCTGAGAATTGATAATGCTCTGATCCTGCAAGAAATCTGAGGTATCTTCTGCAATCTGGTCGTATGGGGACGTGCAGGTATGCCTCCTTGAGATCTAGAGTAACCAGCCAAGACTCCTTGCCCAGCATGGGAAGAAGCTGCTGTAGGGTCAGCATTTTGAATTTTGGAACAATGAGGAATGTGTTTAAAGCGGACAGATCGAGAATAGGTCTCCATTTGCTTTCTTTCCTTGGTACTAGGAAGAGTCTGGAGTAAAAGCCCTTTCCTTGCTCCACATATGGTACTTTTTCCACAGCTCTTATTTTTAATAATTGATTTACTTGTTTTAGAGCTTCTGCCTTTTGATTTGGTGGTAGGTTTGGCATTCCTCTCTTTCCTGGTAGAGTATGGAAATGAAACCTGTAACCTTGGTCTATAGTTTGCAGAATCCACTTCTCTTGTGATGTAATGCCAGTTCTTTGAAAATAAAACTAGCTTTCCGCCTAAGGGTGCTTCTAATTGTTCCCTGGTAGGCGGTGCCAGAGCCAAGTCACTGTGATTGTCCTGTTGCAGTGGTGGTGGCTGCATCTGTGCCTCGCTGGTTGTTACCCTGCCACTGGCGTCCCCTGTAGGCACCCCTGGATTGGTTTCTGCCTCTTGAACGCCTATTCCTGCCTCTCTGTGCTTTGGAGGAGTCTGGAAAGGACCAATTCTTGGAGGGCCAATTCCTGCTAAACATTGGAGGTTGGACCTGTAAGAAATCTTTCACTGTTTGTACAGATTTTGCCTTCTCTTCCATCTTCTTCAGTACCTGTTGTGCAGGAGAACCAAATAAATTGACCTTGTCCATGGGAGCATCTAATAGTTTTGATTTGACATGGTCCGGTAAGGCCTGCTCTTTTAACCATGCATGCCTTCTGATAACTGTGCCAGTCATGGCTGATCTAAAGGAAGCCTCCAGTGCATCATAGCCGCATTTTAAAGAATGGTTACTAACTTGCTGAATGTTATGTACCATTTCCTGAACATACTTCTTATCTAAAGGTTCATCAGAGGACAGTTTTTTAGTTAACTGGTCTAGCATAAATTCTTGATATTGGATCATATGAAATTGACAGTTCAAAGCCCTAGCTGACAGAGTAGCAGAAGTGTAAACTTTTTTACACCATCTCTCTAAGGACCTGGATTCCCTTTCAGAGGGGAGGGTATTTTTAGCAGTACAAGCATCATTAAATGCATCATCTACAACAGAAAGAACTGGAGGTATAGCTAAAGGCCTATGTTGTGGCAAATGCAAAAAGGTAATCTAAGCCTTTTCCTGGAGTCTGAAAAATCTTGGCCCTGCCACTGAAATTGTTCCCTCATAGCATGCAAGGTTTCCCCAAAGGAAAATTCCTCAGGTGGAGAGGCAGAAGGGATGGACTCTTCAGCATCAGAGTCTTCGTAAGGGAATAAGGAGCCTCTGGAGGGTCTGTATTATCTGAATCATCAGAGGAATCATCTGTGGACACTGGCTCAGGGGGCTCTGCTCTAGGCCTCTTCTCTGGAGGTGGGTGAGAGGCCCTGTCTGGATGAGGTTGGGATCCCCAGATTAAAGAAATGAGATCCTCTGCTAGAGAAAGCATTTGGGAACTGGAGCTGGGCCTGTGAGAGGGGGTCTTAACAGGCACAGATTTTGTAGCTTTAGCTGCTTTAGCCCTGGCAAAGGCCTTAATGGACATGGCTGCAGGAGGCCTAGCAGCTCCATGTGCAGGGGTTGAAATATCCAAGGGAATAGTGTCAGATAATTCCTGAGAAACCGCAACTGCAGGCTGGATTTCAGAAGCCGATTCCACCAGGTTAGAAGAGGCCTCGGTAGAAGGCATGTTTTCAGCTGAAGGAAGAACCGCTTGCTCGGTTTCAGCTGAAACCGAGACACTCGCGGTTGGCTTAACCGCAGTTTCGGCCGAAACCGCGGACCGCGAGTGTCGGTCCTTTTCCTTGCGTTTTTGGATATTTGTGAAGTCGGAGGATCCAACGGCATAATATAAGCAAAATCAGAGCCGAAAAACTGCTCAGCAAATTCCGACCGACTTCTAAGCGTCCGTCGGTTAAAAGAAGCACAGGCTAGACAAGCTGCTACGTCGTGGTCTGGGCCTAAACAAGGTAAGCAGTAAGAGTGGAAATCTTTATGAGGTATTTGTTTCCCACAAGTTAAACAGTTATTCACTTTTTCTGACATCGGCTGAGGCAAGAAAGAGTCCCCAACGGGGCACTTAGCTTTTTAGAAGTCTTCGGTAGTAGTTGAAGTATTCGGTAGTAGTAATCTCTGGATCTGACCGACCGGCACTTGCGAACAGCTTCTGCTTCGGGCGCCACGCGGCAAGAAAGACTGAGGAAAATGGCGTCGGCTGATGCCTTTATACCCGAGTAACTGCAGCTATGACGTCGGGTGAAGTGCGACACCAGCCGAAGCCAGACCCAGACTTTGGAATCCGGCCGACCGAAGGGCTGCCTGACGACAGGACAACCCATTTGTAAGGACTGCGGATGCATCCTTGAAGGACATCAAGGTTTAAACTAAATTTAGCCTGTACCTTAGGAAAAGAGAAAAAAGGGGGAAGGAGGGAGGGAAAGCAGGACTGCAACAGTGAATACATTCAAACATCTACATTTATAGTAAAGTGTACACAACTGTACTATGTTCGTGTTTCACTGTTGCAGTCCTAACCAATGGGTTGATTACCAAAGCTCAGAGAAAAGGGAGGAGGAACCAACAGAATCAAGGATTGGAGATAATGCCCTGCAGAACAGCAGTGGCAAACCCTGCCCTGGCTTTCGAAAACAAAGGCAAATTATAATGCTGTGAACAGGAGACCATGTGGCAGCTTCCAAAATGTCTTTAGTAGGGAAACCCCTTTAAAAGGCTGCAGAAGTGGAAGCTGCTCTAGTTGAGTGGGTCCTAACCCCTTGAGAAGGAACCTTGCCATGAAAGAAATAACAAAAAGTAATACAATGAGCAATCCATTTAGAAATGGTTTGCTTAGAAACAGCCTTGCCCCTAGGCTCCAGGGAAAAAGTACAGTTTTGTACCTACCATAAATGTAGATGTCCGAGAGACCTGCAACTGCAGTCATAACATGTGGGTTGTCCTGCCTCAGGCAGCCCTCGGTCGGCTGGATTCCAAAGTCTGCGTCCGACGTCGGCTGATGTCGCATTTCTCTCCGACGTCAGAGTGGCTGGAGTACATAAGCATCAGCCAACGCCATTTTCTTCAGTGTTTCTTGCCCCAGATGCCAGGTGCCCTCCAAGGAAGGCTGTAATCAAATTGGTAGACATAAACAGGATTCCAAACAAATACATGAGCAATAAAACAAATACACCATAACAGATATCCCCAGCTAAGAGTGAGGGGGATAGGAGTGGGCCCTAAGCAAGAGGGGTATGGAGGGAGGGAAAACCCGACTGCAGTTGCATGTCTCTCGGACATCTACATTTATGGTAGGTACAAAACTGTACTATGTCCTTCAAGAATGCAACTGCAGTCATAACATGTGGGTAGAATACCATAGCTTAGCTGGGGGAGGAGGTATGCTCTAGGAAAAAGATGGTGTGGCAATCAAACCCTGCAGGACTGCCGAAGCAAAGCCTGCTCTGGATCTGGAATATAGGGGGAGATTATAGTGTTTTGAGAATGTATGCACGGAGCTCCATGTAGCAGCTTCTAGAATGTCCTTTGTAGGCACCCCTCTTAAAAATGCTGTAGAGGTGGCTGTAGCTCTGGTGGAATGTGGTCTGACATAGGCTGGAACAGTCTTT
The DNA here is from genome assembly GCF_019279795.1 of Protopterus annectens. Classification (NCBI taxonomy): domain Eukaryota; kingdom Metazoa; phylum Chordata; order Ceratodontiformes; family Protopteridae; genus Protopterus; species Protopterus annectens. Next base: position 1,240,314,993 of record NC_056732.1, on the reverse strand, counting down.
CCATGAAAGGAATAACAGAATCTGATGCAATGTCCAATCCATTTAGAAATAGTCTGTTTTGAAATTGCTTTTCCTTGGACTGCAGGGGTAAGCTACAAAAAGCTGTTCAGACTTCCTACTGGCCTTTGTTCTGTCCAGGTAGTATCGAAGTTGTCTATGAATGTCCAAGGTATGTAAACGCCTTTCCCCCTTATTCTCAGGATTGGGAAAGAAGGCAGGCAGATGAATGGCTTGATTTAGAGAAACCCTAGATACCACCTTTGGCATAAAGGTAGGGTTGGTCCTTAATGAAACCCTGTCTCTGTGGAAAATAATAAAGGGTGGTATTGCCATTAGGGCCTGTAGTTCCGAAACCCTTCTTGCTGAGGTAATTGCCAACAGGAAGGCTGTTTTCCATGAGAGAAATTGCAAGTCAACTGAAGCTGCTGGCTCTAAAGGAGGTAGAGTCAGTTTTTCTAAGACAAAATTGAGGTCCCAGGCTGGCACTGGGGCTTTTCTTGGTGGCTTAATGTTCTTGATTCCCCTGAGGAATTGTCTTAGTAAAGGGTGAGAAAAAACAGGAGGATCAGTGTTGTATCTAGCTGAAATAGCAGATGCATGTATTTTTATTGAAGAATATGAGAGGCCACTCTGTAACATATCTGCCAAATATTCCAAGATAAGTGGGATGTTCAGTAATGATGCATCATGCCCTTTGCTGGTATTCCAATTGCTGAATCTTTTCCACTTTGCTAAGTAGACCTTTCTGGTGGATGGTCTTCAAGCCTCTGTTAGTATCCGCTGAACTTCCTTGGAGAGAGGTAAGTTGAATTCATTTATGGGATCTCCCAGGCTGTTAGCTGCAGAGTGTGAAGGTTTGGATGCAGTGTTTCGAAATTGTGCCGAGTCAAAAGTAGAGGCCACTGAGGGAGGGCCCACCTCCTGGTGTGACATATGCTCCATAGTAGTGGGTACCAGTGTTGTCTTGGCCAATCCGGAGCTATTAATATTCCCTTGGGCTTCTCTGCTTTGATCTTTAGTAATACTGAGGTCATCAGTGGCAGAGGTGGGAATGCATAGATTGCTAGGGAGTTCCAGTTGAATGAAAGAGCATCTATTTTCCAAGCCTTTGGATGGTATGTCCTAGTGCAAAATTTTGGTAGTAGATGATTGAGGTGAGAGGCAAATAGGTCCACTTCTGGCTTGCCCCATGTCGAAGTGAGTTGTCTGAAAGCCTTCGGATGCAACCTCCACTCGTGTGGGTCTGTGAAGATCCTGCTTAGGCTGTCCGCCAACACATTGTCTTTTCCTGGAACAAACTGTGATTGCAACTGGATGTTTAGACTCAGTGATTTCTCCCAAAGCTGCATTGTCAGTCTGCAAAGGGGGTAAGAGTGAGTGCCCCCCTGCTTGTTTATGTACCACATCACAGTGGTGTTGTCTGTCCGTATCATTAAGTGGCCTTGCTGGAGTTGGTTTTGAAAAGCCTCGATAGCATGCATTACTGCCAGCATTTATTTCCTTTTGATTTATATGCAGATGTGTTTCCTTTGGAGACCATTGTCCTTGTATACACCTGCCTTCCATGTGCGCCCCCCATCCGAGGTCTGAGGCGTCTGTAGTCATGGTCTGTTATCTGTGGTTTTTTTGAATGACAAACCTGTGTTTTCCTGGCTCACCGAAGCCCACCATTGGAATTCCTTTTGTAGGCATGGAATGAGTGGTATGATTGTCTCCAAGTTGTTGCTGTGCTGAGACCAAACGCTTTTTAGGTACCATTGAAGCTTTCTCATGTGTAGTTTTGCTAATGGAACCAGTAGAATGCAGGATGCCATGTAACCCAGGGCCTGTAGGAATCTCCTTGCAGTCATCTGGGTGAGTTTTGCTAAACCTTTGAAGTACTGAGTTAACTTCTCTTGCTTGTCTTCTGTCAGGTAAGCCATTTGAGAGGCTGTGTCTAGTTTGGCTCCTAAGAAGATTATTTGCTGGGATGGCTGCAGTCTTGACTTTTGGAAGTTGACTGTGTATCCCAGAGCTTGAAGTAATCGTATGACATTCTAGATTTTTTGTCAACATCAATTTGTCATCCACTTGTATGAGGCAGTCGTCCAGGTACGGGTAAATTTGTATACCCTGGAGCCTGCAATGAGCAATTACTGAAGCCAGGCATTTTGTAAACACTCTGGGCGCAGTAGATAAGCCAAATGGCAATGTTGAGAATTGATAATGCTCTGGCCCTGCAAGAAATCTGAGGTATCTTCTGCAACTGTGTCTGATAGGGACATGCAGGTATGCCTCCTTGAGGTCCAGAGTGATCAGCCACGACTCCTTGCCCAGCATGGGAAGGAGTTGCTGTAGAGTCAGCATTTTGAACTTTGGTACTATGAGAAAGGTGTTTAATGCGGACAAGTCCAGTATTGGTCTCCATTGAGTTTCTTTTCTTGGAACAAGAAACAGTCTTGAGTAAAACCCCTGTTCTTGTTGTGGAACTCTTTCTATTGCTTTCATTTGAGTTAGCAGAGAGATTTTCTTGATAGCCTCTACCCTTTGATGTTGTGGTAGATTTGGCATGCCTTGTTTCCTTGGTAAGGTATGGAAATGAAACCTGTACCCTCGGTCTACAATGTCCAAAATCCATTTGTCCTTTGTCAGTCTGTGCCAGTTTTCTGCAAACAGAGATAATTTCCCGCCCAAGGGAGCTTCTAGTTCCCTGGTAGGCGGTAGTAGAGGAAAGTCATTGAGATTGTGGTTGTTGGGCAGGAGAAACCCCTGCGTTAACTCTTTGGTTCCCTGGCTGCCATTGACGTCCCCTGTAAGGGCCTCTGTATTGGCCTCTTCCTCGGCCACGTCTGTTCTTACCCCTTTGAAACTTTTCTGGATTAGGAAAGGACCAGTTTTTTGAAGGCCAATTCCTACTGAATCTGGGGGGTTGAACCTGGAGGAAATCCTTTACAGTTTGAACTGATTTTGCTTTTTCTTCGATGGTCTTTAGCACATCCTTAGCATTTGCACCAAAAAGCTTGTTCTTTTCCAGAGGTGCATCCAGAAGTTTTGCTTTTACATGATCTAGTAGAGGTTGATCTTTTAACCAAGCATGTCTTCGCATCACTGCCCCTGTCATAGCTGCCCTACATGAAGCTTCCAGTGCATCATACCCACACTGCAGGAAGTGATTGCTTACTTGCTGAGTGTTATGTACAGCTTCCTGCAAAGTCTTCCTGTCTAAAGGATCAGGAGAAGCTAGTGTTTTCTGTAAATCTTCTAAGAGATAATCCTGATATTGGAACATGTGAAAAAGGCAATTTAAAGCTCTCATAGATAAAGTAGTGGAAGTGTAAACCTTTTTACCCCATCTCTCTAATGACCTTGCTTCCCTGTTGGAAGGCAAAGGATTTTTTGAGGTGGAGGCTGAAACTCCTTTAGGCCCCTGTGAAATAGTTTCCAAATCAACAGTATGGGCCCTGAATAAATGGGAATGAGTTTTTGGGACCCTGTAATACCTGTCTGGCTTGGCTGGTGCAGGAGGGAGAGTATCAGGGGTAGCACTAGAATCAGAATACAAATCATCCAGAACATCAAGTACAGGAGGGATAGCTAAGGGCCTGTGCTGAGGCTTCTTAAGGAAAGTTCTAAGGCGTTTCCTGGAATCAGAATATTCCTGGCCCTGCCACTTGAAATGTTCCCTCATGGTGTGCAGAACTTCCCCAAAGGAAATATCCTCAGGAGGGGAGGCCGAAGGTATGGAATCTTCTGCATCAGAGTCCTCATAGGTCTGGAAGAGCTCTTCCTGGCTATCAGAGTGGACAGAGCCCTCAGAGTCTTCATCTGAAGGAGTAGGGTCAGAGGGTTCAACCCGGGGCCTTTTATCAGGAGGAGGCTGGGATGCTCTCTCAGGATGGGTCTGCAAACCTCTAATCATGGAAATTAAATCAGCAGCCATGGACATAATTTGTGTCTCCGGAGTCGGCTGAGGTAAGGCTCTAGGAGTAATATGATTTGTTTTGCTGGCTGCCTTAGCCCTAGTGTAGGCCTTAATAGACATGGCCATAGGGGGCCTGGCAGCTCCACGTGCAGGAGTGACCTTGTCTACAGCAATGGTCTCGGGCATTTCCTCGGTTTCGGTATCCGGAGGAAAATCTATAACTGGCGTCGGAGTAATGTCTTGGATCGGAGTCGTCGGTAATGCGGTGCCTTCGGTTCGGAGCAGTGGAGAGACCGTCTCAGAGGGAACCGGAGCACTCGCGGTAGGTTTTGGCGTGGAGTCGGTAGTAGACGTGGGCCGAGGATGTCGGTCCCGGTCTTTTCGCTTTTTGGGAGTTTGCGATGTCGGAAGATCTGACGGCATGGTATAAGCAAATTTACCGCCGAAAAAGTCTTCAGCGAACCCCGCCAGGCACCTGAGAGTGCGCTTGTTGAAGTGAGCACAGGCTACACAGGCCGAGACGTCGTGGTCTGGGCCCAGGCAAGGGAGGCAGTAAGAGTGGAAATCCCTATGAGGTATTTGTTTACCACAAAAAAGACAATTGTTAATTTTTTCAGTAATTTCTGACATCGGCTGAGGCAAGAAAAGGTCCCCAACGGGGTACTTAGCTTTTTTGATGACTTCGGTATCATAGAATACAGGAGCTGACCAACCGGCACTTGAACTGCTTCTGCTTCGGGCACCGCGCGGCAAGAAAGACTGAAGAAAATGGCGTCGGCTGATGCTTATGTACTCCAGCTGCTCTGACGGAGAGAAATGCGACATCAGCCGACGTCGGACCCAGACTTTGGAATCCGGCCGACCGAGGGCTGCCTGAGGCAGGACAACCCACATGTTATGACTGCAGTTGCATTCTTGAAGGACATCATTGACCAATAGCTGAGCTGATTTCCAAAGGTCTTTAGTCCTGTCCAGGTAAAACCTGAGCTGTCTATGCACATCAAGAGAATGCAGGATCCTCTCCTCTCTATTTAGAGGATTAGGAAAAAAGGTAGGAAGGTGTATGGACAAAGAATCAGGCTAGAAACCACCTTAGGCATAAAGGAGGGGTTAGTTCTCAGAGAGACACGATGATCTGCATGGAAAATAAGAAAAGGCTATACAGCCATCCAAGCCTGTAGCTCTGAAACCCTCCTTGCTGAAGTTATAGCCAAGAGGAAAGCAGTCTTCCATGAGAGAAACTTCAAATCTGCAGTGGCAGCTGGCTCAAAAGGAGGAAGAGTGAGTTTCTCTAGAACAAAATTAAGATCCCAGGCTGGAGTAGGCACCCTTCTGGGACGTTTTAAGTTGCAAGCACCTCTGAGAAACATTGTAAGAGGATGAGAGAAAATGGGTTGTTCAAAAGAACAATGAGCAGAAATGGCTGAAGCATGGAGCTTGATAGAGGAAAAAGAAAGACCAGCCTGAAGTAAATCAGCCAGGTATTCCAGGATCAGAGGAAGGGTAGGCTGAGAAGATTCCCCTCTAGCTTGCATCCAAAGAGATAATCTATCCCATTTGCCAGCATAAGACTTCCTAGTGTTAGGCCTCCTGGCCTCCTTCAGCACATCAACCACATGCTGGGACAGGGAAGAACAGGATGGAGTCATACAATGAGCCAACCTGCCAAATGGAGAGACTGAAAATGAGGATGTAGAACGTTTACCCCTTCCTGAACCAAAAGATCTGGCTTCAGAGGAAGATGCCAAGGAGGAAATTGGGAGAGACTGCAAAGCAGTGGATACCAATGCTGCCTGGACCAGTCCGCAGCTGTGATAATAGTCCATGGTCGTTCATCCTTGATCTTCAACAACACTCTGGGAAGAGGAGGGAAGGCATATACTGACAGCAACGTCCAAGGGAAGAACAGGGCATCCACTCTCCAGGCTCTGTTGTGATGCTGTCTGATGCAAAAAAGAGGTAGAAGATGGTTGTCTGGACAGAAAAGCTCCAACGTTGAATGATGCTGTAAAAAAACTGCTCTGTTCGGCTGCCACTTGTGAGGATCCAGGGTCTGTCTGCTCAACTGGTCTGCCAAAACATTGAGCCTTCCTGGAAGAAACTGAGCTAGGAGATGCAGGCCCAGGGATGCTGCTATGGACCAAAGACTCATGCTCTGGCTGCACAGGAGGTAAGAATGAGTCCCTTTGCTTGTTGATGTACCACATGACTGTGGTGTTGTCTGTCCTCACAAGAAGGGTCCCTGGAGAAAGAAGATGCTTGAAAGCTAGTAAAGCCTGCTGGACTGCCATCAACTCTTAAAATTATGTGCAGGTGCATCTGCTGGACATTCCAACTTCCCTGTAAGCATCTGTCATCCAGATGAGCTCCCCAGGCATAGTACTATGCATCTGTGGTAAGAACTTGATTGGCCGGGGGTGGGTGAAAAGGCATGCCCTTGTTCTGTAGACAGGCTGCCGTCCACCAAAGAAACTCTGTCCACAGACATGGAAGCAGAGGAATTATCACATCCAGATCCTGTGTGTGTTGACACCAAGTGTTCTTGAGGTACCATTACAATTTCCTCGTATGCAGTTTTGCATATGGAATCATGAGAATGCAAGAGGACATGAATCCCAGAGCTTGCAGGTATTTGCTTGCAGGGAGCTGGGACAGGCTTGTCAAATCCTTGAAGTAAATTGAAAGAGTTGTCTGCGTCTCCTGGGTGAGATATATCATCTGGGTGGCTGTGTGTGCTCGCTCCCAGGAATGTAATCTCTTTGGATGGCACCATTTTTGATTTTTCCACGTTGAGAGTGTAACCCAGGGAAGAGAGAGGAGTCCGTCAATTCTAGATCCTTTAGCAGCTGTTCTAAGAATTTGCTTGAATTAGACAGTCGTCCAAGTATGGATAAATCTGAATTTTCTTTTGCCTGCAAATAGCAATGACTGGAGCCAGGCACTTTGTGAAAACTCTGGGAGCAGTAGATAAGCCAAAGGGTAGCACAGAAAATTGATAATGTTGCTTGCCCACCCTGAAACGAAGGTATTGCTTGCAACTTTCCCTGATAGAGATGTGCAGATGAGCTTCTTTGAGATCCAGTGTTACCAGCCAGGAATCCTTTTCTAACATTGGCAGTAACTAATGCAAAGTGAGCATTTTGGACTTTGGAATTATCAAGGTAATCAGGATGGATAGATCCAGGATAGGATGACAGGTGCCTTCTTTTTTTGGAACTAGGAAAAGTCTGGAATAGAGTTCCTGGCCTACCTGCTGAGCAGGAACTGATTCTAGTTCTCCCAGATGTAACAGAGACAAAACTTGCTTTTCTACGTCTGTCCTTTGGTTTGGAGGAGCATCTTGGAATCCTTTGGGTACTGGAAAGGTGTGGAAAGAAAACTTGTGCCCTAGGGATACAGTTCTGAGTACCCATTTGTCGTCTGTGATGGTGGCCCAAACATTTGCAAACAGGGCCAACCTTTCCCCTTAAGGACTCTCCGGGCAGGCAAGAACAGGCAGAAGTTGGACAGAGTCTTGAGAATGTTTAGATGCAGGTTTAAAACTTCCTGCCTTGGAAGAGGAAGCCTGCCAACACTTAGACCTTTGAGGGGTAGCCCCCCCCTCCCCCTAGACGATTTATAACCTCTAGTCCTAGAACAGCTCTGTCTGCTAGTATCAGGGAACATCCAACTCTTAGAAGGGGTAATTCCTGCTAAAGCGAGGAGGCTGAAATTGCAGAAAGTCTGCCTTCATAGACTTGGCCTTGTCTTCCCATCTTCTTGAGCACTTCCTCTGCTTTGCTGCCAAAAAGACTGTCCTTATGCAAAGGTACATCTAAAAGCTTAGCCTTAACATACTCTGGTAGGGGCTGCTCCCTGAGCTAGGCGTGCCTTCTAATAATAGAGCCAGTAGCTGTAGCCCTATAGGAGGCTTCTAGAATGTCAAAGCCACAATGTAAAGAATGCTTATTGACTACACTGGCAGAATTCAGCAAATCCTGCATATCCTTACACTCCGCCAACTGAGGCGCACCTGCTATCCTAGATTTAATAGCTTCCAATGTGTGCTGCTGGTACTTCAGCATATGAAAAAGACAATTAGTGAACCTAATAGCAAGAGTGGCAGAGGTATAATCCTTTTTGCCCAACCTATCTAGGTTCCTGTATTCCCTATCAGAAGGAACAGGATTTTTAGTAACAGTGGCCTTAACTCCTTTAGGGCCTTGAGAAATAACCTCTAGATCAGCCAACGGATTCCTGAAAAGAAACAAATGAAAATCAGGGACTCTGTAGTACCTGTCAGGTTTCCTGGGAGCAGGAGGAACCGAATTTGGAGTTAAGGAATTTTCCAGAAACACATCATCAACCACTTCTAACACAGGAGGAATAGCCAAAGGCTTATGCTAAGGCAAATACAAAAACTCCCTCATTCTTTTCTTAGAAAGGAGATAATCCTGACTTTCCCATTTAAAATGTTCCCTGAGAGTATGCAAAGTATCACCAAAAGAGAAATCTTCTGGAGAAGCATAAGGGATGGACTCCTCTGCAACTGAATCCTCAAAAGGAAAGAAAGCTTGAGAAACTTCTTCATTCACAGAAATACTAGAAATATCCAAACCTGAACAGGACAAAGCCTCAGAGGAGAGACATCCCTACCTTTTTTTGAAGGAGGAGGCTGTGAACCCCTAATAAGAGTCAAAAGGCCATCAGGCATTTTAACCATTTGAGAATGAGGGCAATAAGAGGAACCTGGAGCCTACTTCTTCACAGGCTTACGACTGGAAGATTTACATGCAAGTCTAAAAGACTTGGGAGGCTTGGCAGCTGCCAAAGTTGCAGCCGAAGTCATCGGTATGAGCTTGCTGGAACAATGAACTGAAGTCTCGTGCACCGGAGTCAGCTTTGTGGCTCCAGATCCAGCTGAAGAGGCAACAGGCAGAAGGTCAGAAGGCAAAATGGACGCTGATGGCCTGGGGACCTCAGAAATCATCTCAACAGAGGCCTGAGGTTGAAAATCTGTGGGCTGCAGGGGCTGCAAAGGCACCTTACTGGCTACCACATGACTGGCGATCAACCTATCATCATCTGAGGACTTCACCTTCGGAAGCCTGTTGCGATCTTATCCTTATGCTTCTTGGGGATATCCGAAGCCTGAAGACCAGCGGATGCCATACCGACAAACTTAGGCCAAACTCCAAAATACTTAGCTAAAAGCTTAGCCTGACGAATAGTACGCAGATTAAAGGAAGCACAAAGATCACAATTAGGAATGACGTGGTCAAGGCCTAAAGAAATAATACAATAGGAATGAAAATCTCTATGGGGAATATTCTTTCCATAGTTAAGACAATTATTAACCATTTCTGACATTCGTTAATGCAAGAAAAGAGGATCCCCAATGGGGTACTTAGCTGTAGATGACTTCAACTTTGTAGTCGGAAACACAAAAGGTAAACTGCCGACCGGCACTCGTGCAAGAAATGCTTCTGCTTCAGGCTCCATGGCAAGGAAGATTGAGGAAGTGACATTGGCTGCCTCCTTTTGTATCAGACGCCCTGGCGTCCTTTACAACAGACAACCGTCATTTTTACTTACCTTTGGTATTTTGGGCATAGAGGGCTACCAGGAGCAGGATAACCCATTGGTTAGGAATGCAACAGTGAAACACAATTACAGAGACCCATGTACCAGGTGGATAATTAAATTGTATGCAGATGGAGAAAAAGGTCTTAATGGTAATGTTCCACTGAAACCTGTTCTAAAAGCCAGGAGATTATTTAAGTGGCATCTATTTAGGCAATAAATCTGGGGTAAAAATCCTGCTGTCCTTGAGTCCTATTTAAAGTAAAGGCAATAAGCCCTTACCCTACTTCAAGTAAGTTTCTCAGTTAAAAAGGACTGTTTATAGGTTTATATACTGAGGTGCAACTGATATATCACAGAATTGTCAATAGTTTCTCTATTTAAGTATATTATTAATACCTTTGGTTATTAGATATTAGATAAACTTGGCTTTTTCCCTCCACCTCTAGCTCACATAAATAAGGGACTCTAAATATAGTGCCCCTAGAAATTTAATGCTTGAATGGTATTTAGTTTCTTAGATGATTACTTCTGGAAAATCTGAAAAGTCTTTTGAACATCTGTGCTGCTACAGGTTTGGTGGAAATATTACATTCAATGTACAAATCGTACTAGATGCCCTGACTGCATTTTTTTTTGGGATTCATGATTTATAAAAATAAGCCATATATTTTCAAGGCAAAATTCCTGACAGGATGAGTTTGAATACTGGTATGTATGATCAGAGTTAGATATCTTTTGGACTTATTGTATTTAATGTATAAACGGCATTTGATGCCTTAACTGTTTGTTATTAGGATATTTGAAGATAGAACAAGCTTATATGCCTTCATGTTAAGATTCCTGACAGGCCAATTATGGATACTGGTACATTTGACTAGAGTTACATATATAATTAATACCGCACAGCACCCATTTAAAATTCATTTAGGCAATCAACTAACTTTCAGGCAAAAGAAAAATGTTTTTTATTGGCATCTCTGCTCTAGTCACTAATTATAAGTAGAGATTTAAGAACAGTTCATAAAACAGAATATGTTTTGTCTGATGACTGATTAAAGAGATTTAAAAGTTGCTATAAATCTTGAGCTAGCATCCATCTATGGATAAAGATAGTCAGAGCATGTTGTTGCTCAGTTAGATCTATGTATATATATTTTACATATTTGTAAGCAAGAACTTCCAGTTCCTGAGTTCAAAGTTTAACTGCTCATAAGACTTGCTTAAAAAGCTTCTTGGAAGCTCATTGTTACGAATTTAGTGTATATAATGTATCTATGTAATAAATGCATTTTTTGAACTTCTGGGAACAGATGAACCTACATGCTTTTAAGGCAAGACTTATGATAGGTTGATTTTGGCTTCTATGATTGGTGCCAGATATATAACCTATAGTGACTAAGTATAGCACCTTTCCACGAATCGCAGATGCATCTTGGTGACTGGTTAATTTTAGGAAAAGACTAATTTCTATTGGATACCTGTTCCCCTCAAAAACAGGCGAGTTGAAACCTAAGAACAGATAATATAAAACAGTTGAAACCTAAGAACAGATAATATAAAAAAAATTCATGTTCGCTAATCAATTAAAACTACTTAGAAGCTATTACTAAGAATGTTAAGATCGATAATGCTCTGTAAAAATAGCTTGAGTATAACGCTGCCGGCTGTTTTTCTTCTTAAAATCTTATACATACTTTGCACATGCTTTACAGATACAACATTGATACTGATGCATTTATGTTCTTCGATCGCATTGTGGTACATAATCAATATTGGTTGAAATGTCTTTTTTTCAACAAATGTCTATTTTTTGGTGACTGAACAGTTTTCGTATAACGACTGGTTTTCACTGCAACCCTTTCATAAAATACATAACCGCTGATCGATGAAAGGCAGTGTTAAATCCATTAAAATAATACTTTGTTCCGGTCACTAAAAGTGGTTTTAGTTTTATGTACAAGACGGAGAGTAAATCTATCTATTAGAATAGTTAAAACGCTGTAAACCTATATGCTTGCCCATGTAACTGGACAATTATATGGAAAGAAGAGCTCTCATTGGCCTTTCCCCTCTGTTAGTTCCAATTAAATTAGAGTATAATGAATGAGCAGAGGATGCGATTTTACTTTTAAAACCGATTAAAACCTTTCATTACACGGAGAATGGCGATTTAAGAAAGGTGCTCTGGAATCATAGATAAACCTACTAAGCTGGACATTAATCCCTACGTCACTAGATGGGTTGCCAACTGGCTTACTGACAGAACCCACAATGTAAAAGTAGTTGACTCCAAATCCAGCTCCAGGCAAGTGGAGTACCTCAGGGATCAGTCCTGGGACCTCTCTTATTTGGCATCTACTTCTCTATAGTACAGGCCAACACTAAGGGACACTGGCTAACAAAGTTCAAAGATGACTGCAAACTGTGAGCCATTATTGAATCCCCAAATGATGCCGATACTCTGCAAAAGGGCCTTGCAGAAACATATGCTTGGTGCCAGAGCCATGGGCTCAAGCTCAATGCCAAGAAATGTATAGTTATCCCCTTGGGGAAAAAACATGTACCAGTGAATTACCACATAGGTGGCAGTACACTAAACACCGAAAGTGTGATAAGAGACTTAGGGACACAGCGGTCTCACCTTCAAAAACCACATCGCCACAACAGTCAGGAAATCTCTCTATGTGGCACACCTCATCACTAATGGCTTTTCATCCAGAAAAAAGGATGTCATTGTCGCACTGTACTCATCCCTCATTAGACCCATTATAGAATACAACACCCCATTTGGTATGTACCTCTCAAGACATCTGCAACAGATGGAAAGGCCACAGAAATACCTCACTAAAAGAATCACAGGCCTAAAGCAGATGCCCTGTGCTGACCGCCTTAAAACACTCCAGCTATACTCTGTCACATATTGTCTACTCCGAGGCAATCTCTGTTTAACATACAAGGCCATGTCAAACCCAGAGCTGTTGGACATGCTACACTTAAAGAAATCCCAAACCCTCAGAGCCACACACTCCAGGGATCTAAACCTAGTCATCACAATAAACAAAACATGCTGGAGGGATGGGTTCCTGACCCAGAGACTCCCCAGACTCTGGAATAGACTGTCCATATATGTCAAGCAGAGTGTCTCTTTGGCCCTCTTCAAAAGGAACCTTGATTGGATGGGAGAAAGGAAATTCATCCCAGGGATCACGTCAGTCACCCTGCTAGACAGGGGTCCAGGGAAGTAAATAGTGTGGGAAGAAATAGTCAGAGAATTGTTATGGCTAGGCTTGTATAGGCCCTAGGGCTGATAGCCTAGTACCAACCTATGAACCTATGCTATTAAATTCAAAGGAACACTTTGTTCCTGTCACTAAAAGATGTTTTAGTTTTGTTTATAACAGCAGAATGAATCTATCTACTAGAATAGTTAAAACGTTGTAAGCCTATATGCTGCCCATGTAACTGGACAATTCTTTGGAAAGAAGATCTCTCATTGACCTTTCCGTTCTCTTAGTTCCAATTAAATTATAGAGTATAATGAAATAGCTTTGGAGTGAGCAAAGGATGGGGTTTTACTCTTAAAAATTATTAAAACTCTTTACTACACTGGGAATGGGTTTAAGCATAGGATATATATAACTATTAGTTTTTGCCAATAGTAGAGGATAGTGAACCTATCAAATAAATCAATGGAGTAATTATCTATTAGCCCTTCATTTGTTTTTAATGTTTTCATTGGCGGTCCACCATTTTAAAGACATTAATATACTACTGTATAGTGATTTTAAACAGAAATGTACATTTTACTTTTATTTCTAAAACTAGCAGATAGGCTACTTGAACATATTTTATTTTGGCTTGTGGTTTCACAGCGGACTCATTCAAATCATATTTAAGTTGTTTTATATGTGGTTAAGCACACGGAGAAATAGAAATGTCCGTTTCCACCACAGCAGATGATAGTGAAGCCATCCAACGAATATTAGTCGTCTCTCATTAGCTCTTTGTAAGACTTTACTGTTTTTTATTTGTTGTTCACCATTTCAAGAACATTATCGTAGAAGCACAGAGTATTACATTTGCAATCTATGCATGTTTGCCTGTAGGATGTTTTTAAAATAAAGCCTATCCTGTCTAGAATGATGAAATTAGTAGATAAGTCTCACAATTCGTTTTTTTAGAATTGAATGGAAATAAGCATATATCGCAAAAATGTTATGCTGCAACAAGAATAGGTCTTTTATGTTTATATACCATCAGTGAACAACTGCAATACAAACAAGCTTCCATACAGAATAATGCACATTTGCCAGTGAAAACGAAAAGTTTTGGTCAATTAGTATAACCTGTTTAATATCGGACCATGGAGCATATTTGTGTTGAATTGATTATTGGCTCAGATTTGTTGTGCGATTGGATATCTGAGCCTTCATGCAGTATTAGATACGGCCAAAACAATGAACAACCTTAGAAGTTATAACCCAGTCATGACAACGATGATGTTTTCTGATTGGATATTACAGTTTTTAACTGATTCTGATAGGATAACATGTATACTATAAAGTGATAGGGGATTAAACCAAATTCATTTATTATGTACTGTTGATTTTGAATGGATATTTTAACGGTTTCTTATTTTTGATTGGATACCATGTTTTACTTATTCTTATATATAAATGGACATTGCAGTAGAATTGTCAAATGGTCTGATGAAGCAACCTAGTGTTGTGAAAACGCTTACCGAATAATAAAAAAAAGTTTTAACCTGGCTGTGTGTTGGATCGCTAGTGTTTATTTTTCAATCCTTAAGGACTGCCTGTATGATGATCCTCCAGACATCTATCACTCCATTCTGTACTGGAGTAATTCTCTACTATGGGGGAATGAAAGGGAAAGTAAAACTGCTGGGGGTGGTTGGCAAGCACCAAAAAAAAATCACCTAGGAAAAAAGAATTCTGGATATGAGGGGTTGTGCAACTCCTCACGGATGATGACATTCCTTTGAGATAGGACTCAATACTTCTGGTTTTAGGAAACCTTCAGTGTGCCTAATCAAATGATGCAAATACCCCAACAGGTGCATCAGCAGATACTCTGGCCACAAAAAGGAATACAGGGAGATGTCCTCCAGAAAAGTCTGATACAACTAGTAGTACCTTAGGAAACCAAAAGGACCAGACAAGAGACTCTAAACAGTAGCACTTTCTACTGAAAATGTCCAAACAGAGCAAATAAAAGCAACTGCAATATAGACTTTACCCACTGATGTACCATCATCTTGGCGCTGAGGAATTAGTCTTATGATGCTGTCAGGCTGCAGATGGCACAGTGTTGCCTCACACCAAGAGGTTCTCCAGTTCGATTCTCAGCTGGAGTGCCTTGTGTGTGGAGTCGGCATGTCCTCCCTGCATTCGTGTGGGTTTCCTCTAGGTGCTCCGGTTTCCTCCCACATTACAAAGACATGTCTGGAGCATTTCTCCCCGGATCTCCACTGAAAATTGTCTGTGTTCCAAGTTGAACTTTCCCAGTTAATAAATGTTAAATAAAATAAAAATAATGCAATCACTGAGCACAAGCCCAATGGAAAAGATGAGCAAAAGTTCCTTCCATCCTTTACCCAATACTTACCAAGTCGCATTTTGAGAGAAGGAAAACAGGACAGGTTACAGTGTACTTAACAGGCTTGAAAACTTCTCTCAAAAAAAAAAAAAAAAAAAAAAGACTCAAGCAGGACTTAAGAGGGAAAAAGCTTCTTTCATTCAGATTCATCTCCAAAACAAGTCCCCTCCCAAGGCAAAGAAGATGACGGGGGAACTCTTCTAGTTCCTCTGGGATGGCAAAGCCTGTATTTGATAAATGGACCAATACTTATGGGGGTTGTTCTTGTGACACGAGCAGTGAGAGGTAGGGCAAAAACGGTCATTGTGCATTGGCCAAATATAGTGCAGAGATAGGAGAGGCTTGCACAAAGTATGGCGCTGGCATCAGGTCTTGTTTCTCAAGCATGTGTTCCCCAGCTGAGAAGTCAAATCCAAACAAACTGTCTAATACTACCATTTGAACTTTAAGTTCTACAACAGAAAGGCATAAGTGTCCACTCACTCTCGGCCACTGAACTCTGTTGGATTTCAAGGCTGGAGTCCTCGATCCACAGTGAGTAGGGGAACTCATGAGACTATTCCTTAGCAGAGCAAGTTGTAATACCATGTGAAGTGCCAAACAAGATGATTTGCCAGACAATTACTTTGCAGTGTTTCCTTACTGTCCACATGAAAGCAGGATGGTGAACAAAATCCAACCTTTGATAGGTAAGATGGAGCTACTGACACATCACGGTCACTGTGTTTACCTGCAAAAGGGTGCGGCTGATGATGGCATGCCCATACCCTTAAAATTTTTTCAGTGCTCCAACACTGAACTGGGATCAACTTGGGCACCTTACTATCAAAACCCTGCAACAGGCAAACTTAGCAGTCATCCTGCAAGACATTTGGTAGATGTAGAGTTTCTTTCTCCGGCATCTTCAGGTGGCCAAATTAAAACCAGGAAATTCCTGACGATGCTTGACTTTATGCTTCTCCACAAAGTGAGTCAGGCAATGCTGAAGGCTTTGGCACATGATTGGGTGACTACAGAACACTGACCACTTCATTTTTTTTTTTTTTTGTGGAACTGAATGCAGGACCTTTCCTTGAAAAATATCTGGCTAAAGCTACAAATGTGAATGGCAGAAAACAAATGATGAGTACAGGGGATAGTCATACCCTCAAGTCCAGAACATCCTGTCAGACAGTATACATACTCCTACCTGCATGAGCTTCAGAGAAAAACAGCATGAAAAGGAGAGGCCATCTCAAATCATACACACTGATAGAGGATGACTACATAGGAAGTCTGTACTTCCATTAACAATTTATTAGTCAGTTAACTGTAAAGGTAGCCAGAACTGTTTGCACATAACACAGGACAAGTATGTTTGTTAAATAAACAACATATTTACCTTATCAATGAAATAAAGTGCCACTGCTCTCTGTCTTGTCTTCATTTCTCTATTTTTCCAGTCTGCTCGGTACTGGGAACGAATACGAGCTACTACATCTTTTAGACGTCGTGCAACTTCATATTTCTGCCAGTCTTTCTCTCCCTGAAACCATGTCATTAATGATGAATTATGCATTTTACAGTATATACTACACAATGCGTTATATTTTCAAGTATACATAGTATCATTTTATTTGGCAATGCTTAGAATTTTGCTGAAAGATCAAAATGGTTTACTTATGCATAGATAAGAGTCTACACAGTACCAAAATGTCCAGTGGCAGTGGCACATGCACTAGAGTCCCAACCTTATGCATGTTGCCATCACATTACAAACAAGGTCACAATGATGTCCTGCACCCTCTTACAACTTTGCCAACTTGGAAATTAAAATACTCTTACAAGTGTAGATTTTTCTCATCCTCTGGTTACAAATACAGTAAATTCAAACTTTCTACTGCCCAGCATTCCTTTCCCATCTTAGGATTAGAAGCACTGGCACATAACTCCTCCATACTGCAATTCTTGTCACCTTGGAAAATTATTAAAAAAAAAAAGGTACCACAAACAGCAGGTTATGACTGCTCAACATCATTGTGTCAATAGTGACTTCAAGGGCCCTACTGCAAAGGAGTCGTGTTTGTTAACAGAGCATATATGGTTATGACAGGTTCACAGGTCTATACCAGGCTAACTGCCCTGAAGGAACATTTTATACCTAGCCAGTAAACCAAGGTCAGAATCAAACCCTGTACCTTATACTTAAAAGAAATGAACAGCTATGGTAGAACCATTTGTTTATTAGATAGGACAACTGGATACTCAAGTCCCTTTTCAGGGGCAACCCTGGAGACATTTCTTGTTAAATGATTTGCTCAAAACCACACAGTAGGCAAATGAGGGGATCAAAGCCCCATACAACAAACTACAGCTCACAACTTAAAACAGTCTAAACCAAGTGACATTGTCTCAGCAAAAACTGATATTTAGACTGTCCTTGCCTTTTTGGCTTTGATGAGTACCTAATAAACTACAGAAAATAAAGGAAATGCAAACATTAAAGTGAGGCATAAAACAAAAAGTGTCAGAGAATGGGCAAACTGTACAACACCACCTTGACTGGAGAATGAACGTTCTCCAGCAGGGTATTAATGTGTAAGTAATGCCTGCTGACAAACGAGTCCACCATTTCACAGCAGCATATCAAGCTGCTGTGTAGCTCGGACTGCAAAAAACAAACTAAAAGCTGCCATTAATTTTACGCTTGCTAAGCAGCGGGTCTGTTGTTTAGCAAGCATAAAATATTAAAAAAAAAAAAAAGAGAGACTGTGTGTGTAAGAGAGAGTGTGAGATCGAGAGAGTGAGAGAAAGCGAGAGTGATCTTTTGTGACAATGTGTGTATGAAAGCAGTGGGGACTCTGTGAGAGACTGAGAAAGAGGGAGACACCAATCTTGCGTGAGTGAATGTGTGTATGGAACCAAAGGACACTGTGTGCATGTGTGTGTGTGTGTGTGTGTGTGTGTGTGTGTGTGTGTGTGTGTGTGTGTGTGTGTGTGTGTGAGAAAGCAGAACAGACTGTGTGTGTGTGTATGTGAGAGAATGGGGTATATGTAAAATGGTTGTGTTTTACTTGCTTATTTTTTTATGCACTATATTATTTTTATATATGCTTGATGTAAAATGGGGGACAGATGGGGACAATCTAGAACTTAAAAATAATCCATAAATTTGGTGTAAAACTAAACCAGTAAAATACAACCAAAAAGATACATCTGGAGTGAAATTAAACTAGTACAATACAACCAAAATGATACATTTGGTGTAAACAGAAACAAGTGAAAAGGTACATTTGGTGTACAAAAAAAAAAAGAAACAAGCCCAAGAGATATAATTGGAGTTAGTGTTAGCCCTGCTGTGCTCGGGCTCACTCCACTCCCCTCCCTGCCACCTATTCCAACCAGCCCCAACTAGTGCTAAATTTCAACTAAACTTAGCCACTCCCCTCATTCTAACCACCAATCACTGAATCTGCCCCATCCCCATTTCCTTCTCTTCCACTATTCCACAACCTGTAAAGCACAGTCTTCCATCTAACTAACTTACAATCACAAACACCTCTCATCATCCACCACACCCACCCCATCCCAAGCAGAACTTTCACTCATGACCAAGCCCAATGAAACCATGCCAAAACTACCCAAAACCCAAATACATACATCTCTTACTATTGCTCCTAGGTGTAACCACCCTCCCACTGCTAATTTCTATCACCAACCACCAAAAACAACTTAATTTTATCCACATACCAAAAAAAACTACTTCCACAAACATTACAACACACCCTTTTACTCAACTAGTCCCATATCACTACAAAACCTTCTTTATTCACCACTATGCGTATAGATTACAGCCACCACACTATCAGTCCCAAACAACTACAAAGAACTTTAAGACCCTCACCAAACTACTCCAACTATTTTTACCTCAGAACCCAACTCATTAGCTGTGGTGATATCCACCCAAACCCAGGCCCACAAAATCTAGGAGCTCCAACCTTCAACCTGAATGATACCCTAACTCCATCGAGACAAATCCACACTCCTCATTTTAAATTTAAATGTCATAAGTATACTAAACAAAGTCCATGACCTTCATGCATTACTCTCCTTTTATCAACCTGAAGAAGTCATACTAACAGAGACTTGGCATAAACCAGGCAACCATAACAATGAAATCACTCCACCGTGTTACAATATAATTCATAGTGATATAACAGGTAAAAAAAGGGGAAGGGTTTCTATAGTGTATAAATCTCACCTCATCCTTGAGAAAGTAGACATAACCCCAGACCTCGATAAAGTTGAACTCACTCTAATAAAACTAAAACGTAATGATAGTAAACACATCAGTATCATAGGATGCTACATTCCTCCCAGCAACAATATCCCCATTACAGAAAAACTCCTAGAATGGATCTCTTAACTCCCTCCCCCAGGAAAGCATAGTATTAGGAGACCTTAATACTGACTGGCAAAACTGTTCAGTCATAACCCACTCTCCCATATTAACTTACATGGCTTAACCCAACTCATCACTTCTCCCACAAGAACAGACAAGAGAACCAAACACCAATCCACTCTAAATTGGATACTCGTATCCCATCTATCACTGATATCCCTAGCAGGGTATCTACCAGACACCCCGAGTGACCACAAAGCCACATTCTTACTCAGATCAAAATCACCACAACTGACCCAAATATCTGTGCGCCTAATTAGAAACAAAAAACACTAACCGCTTCAACTTTATAAATGACATAAAAATGTGCAACTGGACCCCACTAAAAAACCTACCCCTCGATGAAGCTTGATTATATTTCAATACTACCTTCTTAAACATCCTTAACCCATCATGCCCCCCCTCCAGAACAAGAATTAAAATTAAATATGCCCCTGGTTAACCCCAGACACAAAATCCCTCCTCAAAAAAAGAAACAAGGCCTGGACCAACTACCTAAACAGCAGATCCCAATTGAACAAACAAATATACGCTGAACTATGCAAAAAGCCAAAAAACTCACCAAAACAGACAAAACATCTTACTACCAAAAGTTACAGGATAAGCACAGGAACAACCCACAAACATTTTGGGCAGCAATTAACTCTATTCTACAACCAGGTAAAACTACCCCAACCCCAAAAATAGAGGATAACCAAGAAGATATCCCACTCAACTTAATACTTTAAACAATCCAGACTCTTGCAAACAACCAACCTTATGACAACATCCCCACCCCTGCAAATCCACCCCAACTAACAATTTCCCCAAGTTCAGCTTCCACCCAGAACCAACCAAATCCATTGAAAATCTACTCCACAAGCACAAACCAATGTCTTTAGCAGCAGATAAATTACCCGCTGAATACCTCCACCTGGCTGCAAAAGCCATATCATATCCGGTCTCCATCCTAATTAACAGATCCATCTCAAGAGTGTATAGTACCCAAGCTATGCAAAATATTACATATCATCTCCTCTACATAAAGGGGAACCTCCCTGGAACTCAAAAACTACCACACTATAGCCATACAACCCCTTTATCTAAACTTTGAGAGAGGGTAATACACAAACAACTAATGAAATACCTCCTAGAAAATAATCTAACAGCAACAAAACATGGCTTTAGACCCTTCCATAGCACCACCACCACCGCACTAACAGAATTCACCAACACTGTCAATACTCACAGAAACAAAGGACTCCTTGTATCTGCCACCTTCCTTGACTTGTCCAAAGCATTCGATATGGTTAACCACAATAAACTCCTCCTTTCACTAGCAACTCTAAACTTTACCACCCCTGCTATCTCCTCGTTCAAAAACTACCTAGAGGGAAGGAAAGAAGCTGTTATCTGGGAAAACCAACTCTCCCCCTCCCTACCAGTCTCAATAGGAGTACCCCAAGGCTCCATCTTGGGGCCACTTCTTTTTACCCTCTTCACCAATCAGCTCCAAACAGTATTCGTAAAGCCTCAGTAGTGCAATACGCAGATACCACCACCATAATATGCACAGCCAAATCAAATGACATCCTTCACTCCCTAACACAAGAATGCTTTTCCCTAGCAGAAACTTGGATTACAAACCAAAGGCTCATTCTGAACCCAAGTAAAACAAAGCTAATACTCTTTAGCTCCCACAGAGCCACACCTCCCACTGATTCTTTCTTCATCTCCTCCTTTAACAAGACCACAATCACCCCCACAAATCATACCAAACTCTTAAGGGTTGAAATAGATAATCACCTTAGATTTGACCTACATATTTCTATAACTATAAAAAAGTACATAAAAACACTTGGCATACTGTATCGCAATAAAGATTCCTCACTGACCACTCCAAAACTACAATACTGAGGACTTCCCTACTATCCACCCTACTTTATGCCTCCCCCGTGCTTACAAATCTCTGTAAATCCGACCTAAACAAACTTGATAGTTATTATAATAAGATAGCCAAATTCGCTACAACCTCTCCCATCAGAACACATCACTGTGAATAATTGGCTAGAACTACCACTACTACTTCAACTCAACTATCACTAGCCCACAAAATAATACACAACTCTGACAAAACCCCAGCCCTACAAAATCTTTTGCAACCCTATACAACTGCCAGGCTCTTGAGGTCTAGCACACAAGACCTCCTCAAAGTAACCAAATATAACAATGAAGCTGGTAAGTGTCTACAGCCACTGTAGAGCAAAAACATGGAACTCCCTTCCTGCCCACATAACTGACAAGAGATCCCCACCACAGTTCAAGAAACTTGTTAAAACTCACTTTTTGAATAATCGACTATGCTCCTGTATCCCCCCGGCTAATGTCTCATTAGAACACTTCATCTAACTTAAGTAACTCTGCTAAACCAACCAGAGTATTGTACCTACTTAGGACGGTTAATCTACTGCTCATCCCATCTCTCCGGGAGTTAGGGAAAACTACCCCAGCAAAGTTGTGCTTTCCAGAAGCAACTAAAACATTTTGTAAATCAATTTGTTATCCTTCTAAACTAAAACCAGGCAGAGACATACAGTAAATCAATTTATCTTTCTCAACTATAGCGACCATCATCTGCTCTCTCGGAGCCTTATTCTACATCGCTCTGCTTTTACTCAGATAGTAAATCTATCACATGAATCCTAAACTTAGGAATATCTTCTAAAATGTAATATTTTATTGTAGAGAATGAATGTATCCTATCTGTTAGTTAATATGTATGTCAAAGTCTCTTCTATGGAAATTGTATGTCAAAAGTCTGTCTTTAAAACTATGTTTTGTAAAAAATTCTTCTCTTGGAGCGTTTCTCCCCGGGCCTCCACTGAAAATGCACCTGTAATCCAGTTGGACTATCCCGGTCAACGAATGTAAAATAAAATAAATAAAATGCTTCCTCCAACACCATTAATGTAAACTACAGCAAGTTTGAAATATTAGAATATATCAAAATTAATCATCCTCTTTCGACTGTTCCCGTTAGGGGTCACCATAGTAGATCACCTGTTTCCATTTCTTCCTGTCCTCTGCATCTTGCTCTATCACACCAACCACCTGCATGTCCTCTCTCACCACACCATTAAACCTTATCTTAGGCCTTCCTCTTTTCCTGTTACCTGGTAGCTTCATCCTCAGCATCTTTTCCCCAATATACTCAGCATCCCTCTCCTCAGCATATGTCCAAACCAACGTAATCGTGCCTCTCTGGCTCGTCTCCAAACCTTCAAACCTGGGCTGACCCTCTAATATACTCATTCCTAATCCTGTCCACCCTCGTCACACCCAGTGCAAATCTTAACATCTTTAATTCTGCCACATCCAGCTCAAACTCCTGCCTTTTTGTCAATGCCACTGTCTCCAGCCCATATAACATAGCTGGTCTCACTACCCTCTTGTAGACCTTCCCTTTCACTCTTACAGGTACTAACTCCTGACATTCTTCTCCACCCACTCCATCCTGCCTGTACTCTCTTCTTCACCTCTCTTCCACACTCACCGCTACTCTGAACTATTGATCCCAAGTATTTAAACTCATCCACCTTTGCCACCTCTACTCCTTGCATCCTCACCATTCCTCTATCCTCCCTCTCATTCACGCACATGTATTCTGTCTTAATCCTGCTGACCTTCATTCCTCTTCTCTCTAGAGCATATCTCCATCTCTCCAGGGTCTCTTCCACCTGTTCCCTACTCTCACTACAGATCACAATGTCATCTGCAAACATCATAGTCCACGGGGACTCCTGTCTGATCTAGTCTGTTAACCTGTCCATCACCATTGCAAATAAGAAAGGGCTCAGAGCTGATCCTTGATGTAACCCCACCTCCACCTTAAATGCATCCGTCACTCCCACTGCAGACCTCACCGCTGTCACACTACCCTTGTACATATCCTGTACCACTCTTACATACTTTTCTGACACTCCTGACTTCCTCATACAATACCACAACTCCTCTCTAGGCACCCTGTCATATGCTTTCTAAGTCTACAAAACACAATGCAACTCCTTCTGACATTCTCTGTACTTTCCATCAACACTCTCAGAGCAAAGATCGTGATCTGTAGTGCTCTTTCCCGGCATGAAACCATACTGCTGATCACTAATCATCACGTCCCTTCTTAACCTTGCTTCCACTACTCTTTCCCATAACTTCATGCTGTGACTGATCAATTTAATTCCTCTGTAGTTACTACAGCTCTGCACATCACCCTTATTCTTAAAAATCGGTACCAAAACACTTTCTCCATTCCTCAGGTATCCTCTCACTTTCCAAGATTTGATTAAACAATCTGGTTAATATATCAAAATTAAGGTAATACTTAAATAAGCAAGAAAAAACAATTTTACAGAGAGTCCATTCTCTAAATGGAATAATGCCCTCCAGGGAGTGTGTTAATATGTAATTAACACCCTTCCAGGGTTGGCGTTAATTACACATTAACACACACCCTGTCAGGCATTACTGCTCAAGTACCAGTTCAATCTGGCTCATAAGGAATGAGAAAGTAAATGCTTTTGACTCTGTCATAGTGAGTGGCAACACATTCCACTTCTGCAAGACTCCACATTTGTACAATTCCGTGAACTATACATAGATCCAATCTCCACTTGCATGCAAAACCAAGTACCTCTGTCAAAATGGATTTGGTGCGATTGTGTAGGGTTAAAATATTTTTTGTTTCTGATAATGGTTTGAGCACCCCTTGTCTGCAGAGGCACTGGCTGGAGTAAACAGACTTAAATGACTTCAAAGTTCTCCCAAGTATCAAAAAATTAAACCAGCTGTCTTGAGCCTGGTCCTCCAATTGTGAACACCCTTCCACATAAATAAAAGTTTACTGGACACTCCAGAGGATGTGTATTGAAATGCCTGCCTACTACAAAATGCATTTCCTTTCATTCAGTGACAGAACAGGCTCCGTCCTGCTTGCTACATTGTACAGGAGATTAATCGAATGTGCATTTGACTAATCATACCTGTAAGCATAATGAAGCACAGATAGACATGTAGTCAGATAATATATTCACAATCCAGAAGCCACCTGCCATTCCAGAGACTTCTTAAGCTACTACATATTACATATCAACAATATCACACAGGCTAACCAAGGATGGCAGAGTCCCTGGGTTAGCTCTTTCTTCGGGACATGCCTCTTAAAATGACTATACAGTACTATTCCCATTGTAAGAAAGACATAAATGCAGGAATAAAGTGCAAGTGTGAATGCAGAAGTGGGCAAAATGCCAAAATCAGGACCAAGTAAATAACAAGGCTCTAGCAATTTTGAGCCATGCTTAAATTGTCTTTAATCCCTGTAAGTAACAATACTGCATGTCCTCACTGCTGTGTACCAATAGGGCTCTTTCTCAACACTGATATTTACAAGAGGTTCTGAATGGCTGTTTTTCCCTGGTTTGTGAAAAACTATTTTGGTGTACACAAGCTTCTAATCCAGCTGTTTTTTTCTATCTAGCAGACCAGCAAGACATAAGCATGAAAAAAATGATGCACTGGGGAACCAGTGACCAAACTCACACAAAAGTACGTCTGTTTACCTGAATGACTTAGTAATACTGCAAAGGACATTGCCAGTCGTCAAGAGAAGTTGGGAATAGACACTGCAAGAAAAAAGGGATAGGGCAACAGAGAAGGGAAAAGGAGGGGAAAATAAGGCAAAGGCACCACAAGTAAACCAAACACACACATCAATACCTCTCCTCCAAGCCAATTAACCCTACCCCCAAAATGTCAAATCAAACTAATTCTAAGCCTATACCCACAATAAGACACAGTATGAAGCTATCTGCAGGAGGCTCAAATTGCACTTGTGCTTCCAGCCAAGCTGATGATGAAGCCAATTCATCTACAGTAAGGGTACAACATGGTGCATGGTTCTTAAAATAATAAATATCTTCCTGGGCAGAAAGGAAATCCTAAGCTCCTGAAGGAAGTTGGGTAGTGCAACTTGAATTATAAAACTTAAGCAAATGTATATTTTCATGGCAGGAATGAACTTGCTTCTTTTCTTCAATCTCAAAGAAACAGTCCATTTCATAGTAGACTTTTTTGTTTCTTCCAATACAAGATGTGGTAGGAAAGCATTAAATTTAACTCAGAGCACTAATGCTTCACACTTTCAATACACAGAAACCCAAACTATCACAAGCTGCTTAGCCCCTCTCATTATCCATAATGCAACATGCAACTCTCCCCTCTGTAGGTTAGGGCTCCAAATGTCTCTCAGGTGGCTCCACACTGCTGATTTTGATAAAAATTTGGGGTGTAGGTGATGCTTTCTTATGCATTTTTTATATTATAAAAATGTAATATGCAATTTTATAACATTAAAATATCTAATTTTTTCCTACAAGTACATATACCCCATGAACCCCAGCTACTGGAGGGTTAAGGTGTTACACAGTGAAGACTATTGCCTGACAATCTTTTTTTTTTTTTTGCAGTTTTTACTGAACGGTTTATCTGTGTAACCATTTTGCCATTTGCTTTGATGTTGTAAGGTATATGATATGCAGGCATCAGGGTGGGTTTTAAGCCCTGTGTTTCTAAAGTATAGCCTAACAATCCGCTTATGCTGTGCTCCCAAGGTCACAAAGTCTGAAACATTGCATGTCATCAGCTAGTGAGATTTGACTTTACTGGTCTGAATGTACCACAAAGACGTTAAAAAGTAAAAAGTAATGGGCATAAGCTGAAAGACTGGCATGTAAGGCCTTAATGGGTCACCTGCATATATACACTGGGCCTCCACTACATGAGGTTTAATGTATTACTCAAGAAAGGCTCTAGCACAAGCCTTTTTTGCAGTTTTTACTGAATTGTTTGTGTAACTTTTTGCCCATTTTTCTATTACTTCTTTCCTTGATATTGTGCACACATGCACAAGCCAGTAACTGTTGTTCTTGGTGTTAAAGTTCATGCTCCCCATCTACAGAAACCTAAACTGCTTTTTTAACTGTGTTTCTAGGGCTGAATGCATTTTACTGTCACAGTGTTACAGATTATTCCCTGTCTACGGCACTCTATCACTACTTTATTTCTAGCTATAGAAAACTTTGTCTTATTTTTGCAGTACTGTCCAGGCTCTCTAGCTTTCTGGAGACGGGTTTTCACTGGTACCCCCTGTGGACAAAAAAACATTTCTCCACAAGGAATTCACCAAAAGTGTGCAATTTCTTTCAGAGAATTCCACATTCCCTCAAGTATATGACATCTGCTCAGAGTTCACGTACATTGACATTGCACCTTCTTTTACTAATATGTACTCAGAAGCTCAGAGTTCTGATTTTCAGCCTTTAAAGAAACATTTGACCTTGAGTATGAGATACAGTCTCTCTGGCATTGCTGCAGAATCATTAATGGAAAAAAAAGCAAGGAAACGAAAGCCTTGCATTTCCTCAAAGATCGGAGGAGGCTCATGCAACTATAAAACTTACCTTTTCAAGTGAATGACCAAATCCCCCCCCCCCCCCCCCCCAGCACAGACAAACAATCTGCCTCCCTTGTCATAAGCGAGGCTCTTTCATCCACTGGCTTAATGGCTACCAACAGACAAACCACTGTGAACAACCTCAAAATCAGACATTGGCAGTGACAAAGTTCCACAAAAGGAAATTTATTATTCCAAAAAAGACTAACGTATTGAAGCAAGATGAAAGCGCTTATGTTAGTCTTTTTTGGAATAATAAATTTCCTTTTGAAGACCTTTGTCGCTGCCAGTGGCCTTTTTTCAGTTTTCTGAGGTCGATGGCTACCAAGTCAGCTTTGGACACAAAAATCCAACACTCCTGTAGAAAGACCATTAAATGCCATTTAACACAGTAGTTTCTGGTTTTGAGTACGGAAATTTTGAAGAGCTGTACTTTTTTTGGCTCAGTAAAAATATATGGCCCATATTTCCCACCAAGTTTTTATATGGAAAAAATCAACTTCACCTTACCACCTTTCTTTTCCAACCAACATGCCTGGTTCTTTCCTTTTTGGCACCAGCTTTGTAAGTGGTGATTGAATTCATCTGACAGACACATAGGATCATCAGCATTCGTCTAATTAAAGTGTAGTGACAGCACTCCATCAGTTATGGAGTACAATGCTATAATGCATTCAGCTCCATCAGCAATTCTGGAGGGGTATTTGTAACCCCACTGTCAATCACCAGATTCTGCAGGATACAAATCTGGAATTGGTTGAAGTCCTAGTTCCACTCAGTAAAATTATCGCATCACACTCCATTACAGAACCCCATCTATGACCCCTTCAAGGCATGCAAAATACTTTCATTCAGTTAGAAAAGTTAACCCTCAAACCAAACACCACTTCTTTGGGTAAATGACTATAGACACAAACTGGTAAATGCATATGGTCAACAATATATGCATGGACAGCTCTAGAATTTGTAAATGTCAATACATACAAACCAACTGTCCTAGGACCACTATAGGAAGTAATCATTTAGATCATATCCTTATAAAGGTTTCCCCCCAACTACACCACCCCACTTGTTATCCTCCCTCTAGTAAAAATCAGGGTATGTTTCTCTGATTATCTTTGTGAAAACATACATCGTGTTTTCTAACATCTTAATTGAGGGATTACTCCAAAAGCAATTAATTTGTATTTGCCAGTGTTACTGATTATCACAAATAGTATAGCTCCCCAGCAAAAGTTGTACTGAGGCTGCTGTTGCCCCCTTTGAATTCAACTCCCTCTTGGATAGGGATACTGAGGCATCTTTACCCATTCGACTTTAGCTTAACATCAAGTTTAAAACTAAACCTATATAGTGGAACTCCTATATCAATAAACTTTACAAATAAACTTTACAAGAAAAAATAAAAGCTCCTCACACCATCTCTAAAGACATTTGCTTCATCATTATTAAAGGGATTTAAACCTGGGTGTCAAACGTATTAGAACATGTAATGCAAAATATGTACTTGGGGTTCTCCTTCAGCTTTAGTAGGAAGCTTAAAATTAACAATTCTACTCTACACTGAATGCATCTCTAATGGTACCTTCTTCACTGACCAATGACATTGATAATTAGCGCAGACATATTCTCTTCTAAATTCATTGCACCCACATTCTCCTTCTTCCCCCATTCCCTCTCATACCGCCTTCCAGATATTACTTTCCAAAACTAAATACGCCCGTACTCTGGGTTCTGAATATCTCTGGTTGCCTACCGAAAACTGGCAAGTGCTACATAGCAAAACCCCTCCCATCAACCCTTCAAACCAAGTCCCTCCACTGATTACATCCCTGAGGTATGGCAAACAGTTGCTGAGGTGCTTTTATATACAGGGGGGGGTCCCTTTACCGAGACTGGGAATTACAGGTCTCTCAGTCTCACTAGTATTATTTGCAAGGTTGTGGAATGCATCATAGCTGAACTAATAAATACCATTAGTACCTCCTGCACATCCTCAGTAAACAGGTACCTAAAGGGGATCAAGTCCCTATCATCCATGTAGTCAACTGAAGTTGATTAGTACCAGGGTGCTTCGAATGCCTCTGTTCTTGTGTGATTGGATCCATTCTGTGATGGAGCTTGTGATAAATGCCCCAGGCCATTTCCAAAAGGAGAACAGCTGCCTGGGCCAGAAGGGAGTCACCACAATGACCTTGGGGGATATCAGTGGAAGGGATAGAAAAACATACATAACATTACTGTCCATGTAAAAAGGGCATCTATCTTCCAAACCTTCTTGAACAGAATCCTGGAGTAAAATCTTGCCAGCTGATTGTTCAGAGAGGAGACAGAGAGGTCTACTTGAGGAACTTCCCATGGATGACAAACTCGTGGAAAAAGGGTTCCCCTTTTTTCCCAATTCCCTTCC